>NW_026647750.1:0-80270 GCF_950295315.1 Erinaceus europaeus
ATTGTGAGCTTGTCTTGTATGTATAGATATTTGCAGTTGAAAAGCAGTGTTACAAGGCTCCAGAGACAGCATAATAGTTATGCAAGAAGCCTTTCATGCCCCAGGTAACAAAGGCCCCAGGGTCAATCTCCAGCACCACGAAAAACCAGAGTTGAGCAGTGCTGGGGCATCAGAGGGAGGAGGGAAAGAAAGAGAGACAGAGAGACAGAGAGACAGAGAGACAGAGAGACAGAGAGACAGAGAAAAGAAGGAAGGAGGAGGGAGGGAGGAAGGAAGGAGGGAGGGAGGGAGGGAGGAAGGAGGGAGGGAGGGAGGAAGGAAGGGAGGAAGGAAGGAAGGAAGGAAGGAAGGAGGGAGGAAGGGAGGGAGGGAGGGAGGGAGGAAGGAAGGGAGGAAGGGAGGAGGGAGGGAGGGAGGGAGGAAGGAAGGAAGGAAGGAAGGAAGGAAGGAGGGAGGAGGAGGAAGGAAGGGAGGGAGGAAGGGAGGAAGGGAGGGAGGAGGAAGGAAGGAAGGAAGGAAGGGAGGGAGGGAGGGAGGGAGGGAGGAAGGAAGGAGGGAGGGAGGGAGGAAGGAGGGAGGGAGGGAGGAGGAAGGAAGGAAGGAAGGGAGGAAGGAAGGAAGGAGGGAGGGAGGAAGGAAGGGAGGGAGAAAGGAAGGGAGGGAGGAAGGAAGGAAGGAAGGAAGGGAGGAAGGGAGGAAGGAAGGAGGGAGGGAGGAAGGAAGGGAGGGAGGGAGGGAGGAAGGAGGGAGGGAGGGAGGGAGGGAGGGAGGAAGGAAGGAAGGAAGGGAGGAAGGAAGGGAGGAAGGGAGGAAGGAAGGGAAGGAAGGAAGGGAGGAAGGGAGGAAGGGAGGAAGAGAGAGAGAGAGAGACAGGTGTTATAAAGTAGATCCTGCTCTCCATGCTACATCTGCACCAGGCCCCAGCAGAGCTGTGAGCAACACCCTGACCACCTGAGGTGGCCTCCCTATGGAAGACCCTGAGGTGCATAGGCGATTTGAATTCACCTTCTAGTTTCTAGTCCTTCTCCCGTTTTCAGGTCTCTGTCCCTCATTTTTATTTTCTTCTGAAATATCCTCAGTGACACCCCCTGTCTCCATCTTGCGTGCACTTGCCCTATTGATGGTCTTCCCAGCACTCCCAGAAATCCACTGTTTACACACAGTGTGACAGTGACCTAAGGCTGCAGTCAGACTCTGTGTGTGTGTGTGTGTGTGTGTGTGTGTGTATGTGTGTGTGTGTGTGAGTGTGAGTGTGTGTGTGTGTGAGTGTGTGTGTGTGTGTGTGTGTGTGTGTGTGTGTGTGTGTGTGTGTGTGTTCCTTCCAATCACCGTATTGCAGAGTTAGTTGTTCACAGTACAGTTGTTAATCCATGTCCACAATTCCTTGTTTCCTTGAGATGGGTCTTTTGGGAAACACTCTCACTGCCCCCCAGCCCCGGCTCCTTTTCATCTTCATGCATCAGGACCCCAAGACTCTCCCCTCCTACCCCTCCTTCCTCAGAGCCCTTTGCTTTATGCAATACACACACACCCAGTTCAAGGTTCACCTTGTCTTTTTCCTCTCTGTCCTTGTGTCTTAAATCCTACCTGTAAGTGAGATTACCTGTATTCATCCTTTCTGTGGCTTATCTCACTAACCATGACTCTCTGAGGTTCACCCCCACAGTTGGGCTCCATGGTGACATCCTGTGCACCCCCCTCCTTTGCTCCTGGCCTGGCCTTTCTCCTAAGGAGGGTTTCTACCTCTTGTGATGACAGGATTGGTTCCAGTAATCCCACCACATGTCTAAAGCATCCCTTCTTCCTCAGAAGCCCCTCACCTCACCCCATCCCCTCTGACTTCCCGTGGCAGTGAGGAGCAATAACAGACTGTGCACTTCAGAGTGAGTCACTGCTCCCAGGTTCAGATCCTGCCCCCGCCCTCCTAATTCCATGACCTTAAACACATAACCTCTGACCTTAGTCTCATTTGTAAACAGCAGGTAATAACGGCCCTCTCAGGAATAGGGCAGAGGGGTTAAGTAAGTAAGTATAGACAAGATTCTTAACACAGTCTTATCACCAGGAATATTCTGGGCTTAACAGTTTTCTGTTACACCATGTTATTCCTCAGAGACAGCTGGGCAGCATTATTTATGCCTTATGTTGTACAGTTCCGGATACACTGACAGCGTAGGAGCACCATGTTGTTGGGTCCTTGCAACTTATTCTGACATCAGTCTTTGCAGCAAATACCAGCGACAGATGATTCTGATATCGTATTTTATTAAGCATGCGAAATCATCTAGGATCTAAATCCATGTATCACCACTATTTCCCTTACTAGGAAGTTGAGCCAGAGACCTAAGGGCAGACAGTATGCAAATGGTTTAGCATTCACTGTCCACTTGTAGGAGAACTAATCAGGCTTGAGATTAGTGAAAGAAGCCATGTAAGCCTGAGCTCACCACTATCTGAATGTCTGCCCGTGGGGGGGGGGGGGGGTCTCTTGATCTCTGTAAGGCTCAGCATTACATCTGTATCATGAGGCTGTGGATAGTGGTTATCTCCTAGGGGTCTTACAAGGATTCAGTGAGATTCCCTCTCCTCAAGTACTGGGCAGGCACTGGAGATGCTATGGGTGTCCGCTAATTAGCATTCATCGCTATGCCCTCGCCATCCACACACTTAAATCTGATGTGTATGCCTTACTGGGACATAGTTTTCAACCGATTGGCGTCATGCCACAGTCTCTTGGGAACAAATCATTGAAATAAGTCATGGCCCAGGACTGTGCCGGTGCATGGCTTGACTTCACCTTGCAGTATAATCCAGGGCAGTGTTCTCAGGTCTGGACCACCTTCAGGACTTACAGACGGGATGGGTTGATGACAGCTTGCCTCACTGTGATGGGAAGAGCCTGCATGACTCTCTGGAATTTGGGGAAATTGTTGAACTTCTGCTTTAGGAAACCACCCAGGGTGTGTTATCATCACCCAGAAAGCCTGTTACATCTTGTTGCATTTTAGGTTCTGTGAAAAATTAAAAAAATTAAAAAATATGAGAAGGAGCAATGAGGCTATTCAGCAAAAGTCTAGAGCTCTCTTGGGGCTTAGAGGGCCCAGGGGCTGCAGTGTGGGCATTGCTATTGAGATGAGGAGTTTTCCAACTTCCCCAAACCACATATATCACCATGAGCCAGAGAGAAGCTTGCCTGGTAGAAGACCTGCATGGCCAAACACATCAAGCATCTCTCCCTCTCTGTCTCACTATCTGAATTAGTGAACATGTAACTGTAGTAAGCATAGTGCGCCTGCACAGTATGATAAGACAGAAACATATGTATAAGTAGGATAAGACGTCAACCCGAACCTGATTGGCCAGTTGAGATGTCACGTTAAAATCAGAGGCAAGCTAGTATAAATAGAGGCTCAGAAACTAGCTGACTGAATCCCCGTCACCGCTACTAACCGGGATGCTGCCGGTGCTGTTAAAGAAACTTAACAGCTAGGCTAAGTAGCTGCTTCCCCAGCTTTCAGAGACCCTCACTCATCTGGTCGCACCAGCGGACGAAGGACCTCCAGTTGGGCAACATAGCGGCTGGTGACCACATCGTAAGGAGAGGGGTCGGGTTGACTGTGTGTTGTGTGAATTGTGTGACCCTTTGCTGGCATCTAAATAAGTAAAGAATTATTGCTAATGCCGACATGCTCTCTGAGTGAGTCCTTACTCTTATACCTTGCTCGAGACACTGAATGAAAAAAGTGACACAGCATGGAGAAATTGCACATATTCCAAGCTTCCCACTCTCTCTGTCTCTCTGTCTCTCTCTCTCTCTCCTTGATATATTTAAAAGCAAAGTAGGACAGTATTCTAGAAATGCAGTTCTAAGAGTGTCACTACTCAGAGGGGAAATTAGCAAAGTAAGACACATGGGGCTGTATCCTGAATAACTCCTCTCACTGGCAAAACCCCAGAGACAGAATCTGCCTTTGGAGGCAGAGGATGAAGATGAATTTCTTTCAGATCCTCCTAGGAATGTGTTCCCCAGTGTCCTTATGGAACCCCAAAGGGATTTGTGGTGAGTGGAGACATCACTCCTTCCTGCATCCTTGTGGCATTGTTTACTCATCCACTGCCTCAGCAGTTATTCACTGAATGCCACCTGTCATGCGCTGCACTATGGTTGATGAGAAGACAGGGTAGTGAGATCTCTGCCTCTCCAAGCTTATATAGTTCGGGGAGGCTGTCAGTAAGCTTGGAAGGAAAAAGACATAATAGTTTCTGCCAGTGAAGAAAATACATTGGTTATGGAAAAATGTGTATTCCAAGCAGAAGAGATAGCCACAGAAATGTCTTAGGATCAAAGCCAACTGAACATGCCCAGAGATAGAAAGAAATTGGGACAAGACATACAGAGAGAAAAGGAAAGGGTAAAAGCTGGGTAGCAGTCAGATCAAAAACTGGCTGGTAGAGGTTGGGGAATGTCATCACTGCCTCTCCATGGTGATCCTGTGGAGATAGAAGTGAGTTGCCTTTTATGGAGCACCCAGCATGTTCCTACTATAGTTATGAGCATTTCCTTACCATCTGTTCAACCCTCACAACTGACTTCTGAACTATATGTGGCAGGGCCTATTTTACCATGGGGACAAGTAGGAGGCAGAGGGTGTGAACTGATCAGCTGGTGATAATCAGGACCTCAAATCTGGGTCGGGTGTGTCTGACACGTCACCTGCAGTATTTGTCACTTCTTGTCCAGCTCCTTGCCACAGCAGTGATGCTGTGCTCACTGGAAAGAAGTGGTGCTGGGGACACGGCAGAGGGGCTCTACAAAGGACTTTCATGCCTGAAGCTTAGAGGTCTCAGGTTCAATCCTGAGCATGTGAACTGTGCTCCTGTTAACTTGTATATTCCCGGGCATACGCTAAGTAAACTAAGGGGGGAATTATTTGAAGTGTGAGATTGTTGGAATGAGGGCACACTCAGATTTCATTCCTACAAGGTCTCTGTGGGGCCACTAATAACTGTGGGATTACACTGAAGTGGCTGCTGTGTGGCCGTGGTGATGGCGGACACAGGTTGCTGGCCCAGCAGCAGCCAGCAATGGGGCTGTTTCTGCAGTGACCAGTCAGGGCTTCACACAAGTGTGATGGTCCCCCAGTGAGCCCCTCCCCCCCCAGGGAGCTCTGATTCCCCGTCATGGAGAGTGGAGGGGACAGTGTGCCCATGTGAGGTCCTCCCCGTGAGCCTCCAAAGGCAGACTGACCAGCATCCAAAGCCACCAGGTGACCCCACCAGAAAAGACAAGATCTTTAAAAAAAAAAAAACAGTCCAGGCAGTAGCACAGCGGGTTAAGCGCACTTGGCACAAAGTGCAAGGACCGGTGTAAGGATCCCAGTTCTAGCCCCCAGCTCCCCACCTGCAGGGGAGTCGCTTCACAAGTGGTGAAGCAGGTCTGCAGGTGTCTGTCTTTCTCTCCCCGTCTCTGCCTTCCCCTCCTCTCTTCATTTCTCTCTGTCCTATCCAACAACAACATCAATAACAACAACAATAATAACTACAGCAAGGGCAACAGAAAGGGAATAAAATATTTTTTTTAATTTTAAAAAGAGACTAAAAAAAAACAGTCCATATTCTCTGTGAATAAACTGATCTGTTGCAAAATAGGTGAAGGCACATCATTGTAATAAAATGCCAACATGACTGTGGAGTGGAGAAAGTCTCCTCAGTTATATATATTGAACCGTGTGTGTGTGTGTGTGTGTGTGTGTGTGTGTGTGTGTGTGTGTGTGCGCGCGCGCACTCGCGCGCGCGCATGCGCGCACACCTGTGTGTTATTTTTGGAAAGAGGCAGAGAAAGAGAGAGAGAGAGACCACAGCACCAAAGCTTCCTTCGGTATAGTGGGAGTGGGGGGCTGGTCACACACATGACAAGCAGCACACTGCCCGAGTGAGCTATGCCCCTGGCCCTGAATCTGAATCTGCAGCTCTCCATCTACATCACGTAGATCCCTGTGTGCACACCAGTCAAGCACATCAGTCATGAATCCTGTAGTGATTGAGCTTCTCATTCTTCAGTTTCCGAGTTACTAATTGGAGCAGTATAGAAGATAGTGCATGCACACACACTCACACACAGACACACACACTCACAGACACACAGACACACACTCACACTTACACACAGACACACACACACACAGACACTTACACACAGACACACTCACACACAGACACACACACTCACACACAGACACACTCACACACAGACACATAGACACACACACAGACACACACTCACATACACTCACACACAGACACACACTCACACACAGACACAAACTCACATACTCACATACACTCACACACAGACACACAGACACACACTCTCACCCACACACATTCACACTGTCTCTCACACACACACTCACACACTTATCTCTCTCTCTCTCTCACACACACACACATACTCACATACTTTTTCTCTCTCTCTCTCTCTCTCTCTCTCTCTCACTCTCTCTCTCACACACACACACATACTCACATACTTTCTCTCTCTCTCTCTCTCACATACACACACACTTTCTCTCTCTCTCTCACTCTCTCTCTCTCTCACACACACACACTTTCTCTCTCTCACTCTCTCTCTCACACACACACACTTTCTCTCTCTCTCTCTCTCACTCTCTCTCTCTCACACACACACTTTCTCTCTCTCTCTCACTCTCTCTCTCTCTCACACACACACACACACACACTTTCTCTCTCTCTCTCACTCTCTCTCTCTCTCACACACACACACACACACTTTCTCTCTCTCACTCTCTCTCTCTCTCTCACACACACACACTTTCTCTCTCTCACTCTCTCTCTCTCTCACACACACACACACACTTTCTCTCTCTCTCTCTCTCTCTCTCTCTCTCTCTCTCTCTCTCACACACACACACACACACACACACACAGTATTCTGTGTGGTGTCACCACAAAGCAGGTGCTGTGGAAGTCTAGCTGTTTCCATCCAACCTGTATATATTTTTGAAAAGTCCATAAAAGCAAAACACACATGGAAGCCGCTGTGAGCTGACAAGCACCTTCTTGCTCTGAGGCATGAGCTCTCTCCCGCTACCCTGCGGAATTTTCTGAGGTCAGATGAGCCGAGTGCTCACATGCAAGCAGGGTGCAAGCAGAGAGAGAAACTGAACGCACTTGGGGTTTCCGGACTGTGTAGTAAAGAAAGTCAGTGAGCATGAGGGAGCAAGCCTTACAGGAAGCCCGGGTTGACTTCGTGCTGGCGATGCATCTACCCGAAGGTTTGGCTGAAGGTGGCGGCGGGAGCTGGACACACACGCTGGAGCCAATTGTGGAGACCCAGGAGGAGCCTGGCAGCCGCAGGGCAGGTGACGGCACAGGCGCTGAGCTGCTCTCTGGGTTACGTGGGAGAGACGCGTTGACCAGTTGCTCAGAGCCGAGCATGTGGCCAGGCACACAGGACACACGCCTCCAACAAGCTCAGGAAGTCTGAGCAGGAAGACATGCAGAAGGCTAGAGCTGTGGGCAAAAACTGACGGGGGAAAAAAAAAAAGTCAGGACTTGAGCTGGTCCTTGAAGACATGAGTGGGTTTGGGAATGTTCTCGGAAGACATTCAGAGAGGATTAGAGTAAATCAGTGAAAACAGAAGACATTCAGAGATGATTAGAGTAAATCAGTGAAAACAGAAGACATTCAGAGATGATTGGACTGAATCAGCGAAAACAGTCTTGAAAGCACATGAGAAAGTCTGTGTTTCATCCCAGGGCACTTGTTTCTTTGGATCACGTAGAGTTACCCTTGCAGCTCTCCAGACATGAGCTGAGGGGTGTTTGTAAAGCAGAACTGAATCAGCCATGCCAATCAACCTAGCAGTTCTGTGGGTTAGCCTGGGGCCCAGGAAGCCCATCTTGGCAGGTGAGTATAGGCCTTCTTTCCTGCCTTCCTAGGTGGCCCCCTTTCTTCCTCCTTCTTATACTGCCATTTTATTTTATTTTATTTTATTTTACCTCCAGGGTTATCATATCACTGAGGTTCAGTGCCTGCACTTTGAATCCATTGCTTCTGTGGCCATTTTTTCAATTTTTTTTCTTACATTTCTTTCTTTCTTTCTTTCTTTCTTTCTTTCTTTCTTTCTTGATAGGGCAGAAAGAAATTGAGACAAGAGAGGAAGATAGAGAGGGAGAGAAAGATAGACCCCTGCAGACCTGCTCACCACTTGTGCAGCAACCCCCCCCCTCCCCCCGCAGGTGGGGCGCCGGGGACTCAAACTGGGATCCTTGTTCCTTCCCTGTTCTTAGTACTATGTGCACTTAACCCAGTGGGTGTGCTACCACCCGGCTGCCTGTTTGCTACTGTCTCCACCCAAATATTAATGAATGGCCTCGTACAATCCATGCTTGGTTCATGTAGATACATGCTTCAAAGGGAAGTTGGATTAATCAATGGAAGACCATCCCTGGAAATTTTATCTCAAAGAACCTAACAGATCATGATGCGTTTTTGTTGTGACAGAAGTGTTTTGATTACACATGGAGCTTTTGCCTTGGCTCATGGATGCAAGCTCCAGAGAAAACTTCCTTCCTGTCCCAGGGATGACAGGCATTTCCTGAACATCTCCTCTGACTTCTGCAACATGAACACCAAGGGTGCTGCTGCTGCTGCATTCGTTTCTTCTCAGAGCTTGGTCTTAAAAAAATCAGATTTGGGGAGTTGGGCAGTAGTGCAGCAGCTTAAGCGCAGGTGGCACAAAGCTCAAGGACTGGCAGAAGGATCCCGGTTCGAGCCCCCGGCTCCCCACCTGCAGGGGAGTCACTTCACAAGCAGTGACGTAGGTCTACAGGTGTCTGTCTTTCTCTCCTCCTCTCTGTCTTCCCCTCCTCTCTCCATTTCTCTCTGTCCTATCCAACAATGAAGACAGACAACAATAATAATTACAGCAGTAAAGCAACAGGGGTAACAATAGGGAATAAATAAATTTTTAAAAAATACTTTAAAAAATCAGATTTGTGGGAGAGAGAGAGAGAGAGAGAGAGAAAGAACACAAGTAAATCTGATGATCCCAGAAGTCTGAGAAATGTGGCTTCTGTTTCCATTTGCAGGACACTGACAGTGGAGAACGGACACATGTGGCCAGTGGCTGCATTCCACGTGGCTGCAAGAGACACAGCCCCATGCTGCAACCGGCCAGGCATTCTGTTACCTGGACACTGCAGATACCTTGATTGTTAAGAACATACAAAAGCCAAGGAAACATCTAGAAAGTTAAAAACTCTTTTGGAAATGGAATAGGTACTTAAATATATTAGGAGTAGTTGCTTATGGCATTTTTTTTTCTTAGCATGCTAAGCACACAGCAGAGGCTTCACGGATGCCTGAGGAGTTGCTCTGAACTTTGTAGAGAGAGCACTCATCCATCCTGGACCCTTGAGGAAGGTCACTGGCTGCTTGCAGAAACACCACTGGGCTAGCCCCACGTCTTATGACTCACAGCCCAGTGTCCTCTCTGCAGTGTCCGCTTCGTAAAGAAAATGGATGGTTCTGTCAATAATATTCTTTTACCATGTACTTAACTTTCAGCAATCCCACCTGAGCCCTCCAAGTCCCCCAACTTACTCAACTAGGGAGGAGCTGTCAGACAAACCTCCAGTACACCTAAGCCTTCCCTGCAGGATTTGGATCTGCTTGAAAATATGTGTGCGTGCATGTGTGCGTGCGTGCGTGCATGCGTGCGTGCATGCGTGCGTGCATGCGTGTGTGTGATTAGCTGCAGTGGAAGTTGTGGAATTCAGGCATTGCTTTCAGTAGATGGACATGACTAAGGTTTGGCAAATCAAAATGTGGCAGGATGCTGACATGCTCAGCCTCAACCAGGAAACCCTTGATTCTGAAATGTTGCCACTGTGACTGTCTAGAGTGGCCTCTCCCCCTCCCCCTCCTACTCTCCTCCCCCTTCCACCTCTGTCTTCCCCTCCTCCTCCACCTCTCCTTTTCCCCTTCCCCTCTCCCTTCCCTCCCATCCCCTCCCCCTCCTTCTCCCTCTCTCATTTTTTTTTTAATTGATAACATATGGGAGAAAGTTTCCCATGGGACAGAGAAGAGAAAGAGGCCAGAGCATTGCTTGAGTGCATGCGGTGCTGGGAATTGAACTGGGAACCCTGGGCATGTGAGCCCAGTACTTTACCAGATGAGCCATCTCTCCAGTCTCTAGAGAGGCGTTTCTCAAATGGTACAGGGTGCTACCCGTGAACTTCTGTATCCCACACCTGCAAATGGTCCACTGAAGGACATGCAAAGTCTTGCCTGTGGAATACAGAGGCATTTCATCTGTGCACGTGTGTACTGACTTGACTTCCCCTTTGCAGAAAACTGATAAGACAGTGTGAGCAAACATTGATCTCAGACCGGTTCTAAGTGTTCAGAAAACTTATCTTCCTCTGTTTTTGGTTCAAGCCCACCTTGAGAAACAGCACCAGGCTGATGCTCTGCTTCTCCCATCTTTCTGCCCTTTCTTCTTTGTTTTCACTCACTCCTTTCTTGTTTTTTTTTTCTCTCCTTCCTTCCTTCCTTCCTCTCTCTCTTCCTTCTTTTTTGCTCCCTGCCTTTCTTTCTACCCACCTGCCCCTGTGGACTTGCTTCATCTGCTTCCTCTTTCAGCTCTTCCTTCCTATCTAAACACCTTCTTTCTCTCTTCTCTCACTTGTCGTGTGAGAATGTTCTCTCTCTGCATCCACAGCAGACTTAATTGGAAAGAAGCGCTTTCGAAGTTGATCCCATCCACTTGCATAAATCTCCAACATCCTCCAAACTCAATAACTTTATCAATAACTTACCTAAAATACTTTACAGAGCATCAGAGAATGTCACAGAGTCAAATAATTGATTATTCTTAAATTATTGATACAATCTTGTGAGTGTGTGTGTGTGTGTGGACACACTCTCAAGTTTAAATCAAGAAATAGATGAGGAATAAGGTTTTATTTTTCATTCCTATGTTATTTCAATGTACAATTCAACCTCTAAAGAAAATCTATTTAACTGATTTTTAAAATGCTGAATTCACCCTCACAAGAGGATTTCTGCATATTTAAAAGCTTTTATCCTTAACAAAATAAATAAAATCTTAGCTGATGATGAAAAATTCTAAGTATATAATAATTAGATTTAGAGGATTCTCTTGGAGACACAGTTTTAAAATTTTAAATGCATGGTGCACACTTCTGTGAAAAGCATAATAATCACCTATACAATTAGCTAAATGATTCTCTTAAGCTGAAGCATCTAGACTGTTGAGTGGTTATCTGCATTAATCAGGCCATTCCCGTGTTTCACTTCAGGTTGTAGACTTTTCAAAATATTGCTTTGTGGGTTTTATTTTAAATAATAACTCATTGAAATGGAAGGGGAAAGTTGATTTAATCCACACTTCAGTAGCTTAATATTTGCCTGGTTTTTTTGAGGGATTTAGGTCTGTGCCTCAGAGAAATGTGGAGGAGAGGGAAAAGCCTTTCCAGAAGCTTCTGGGATTAGTCTGCTCTCTCATTTCATTCATTCCTTTACTCCATATTTATTGAATGTTCACTCACAGCTGTGCGTGTGCGTGTGCGTGTGCGTGTGCGTGTGTGTGTGTGTGTGCTGTGAACTCATGCATAGATATTATAAGGTCTGAGTTATAGACTATCAACCTAAAATGAACTGATATTTTATATGGGAAAATAACAATAAGTACATAATATCCTATTGATGATGACTCGTAACTTGTTTTTAAATTGTTATTCATTAGAGGCCAGGTGGAGGTGGTTAAGCACACACATTACAGTGCATAAGGACCTGGGTTCAAGCCCTTGGTCCCCAGCTGCAGAGGAGAAGCTTCCTGAGTGGTCTACAAGCAGGTCTACAGGTGTCTCTCTGTCTCTCCCCCTCTACCTCCTCCTCCACTCTTAATTTCTCTCTGTCTCTGTCCAATAATAAATAAATACATATGTTTTTAAAAAGAACAAAAGAAAAATCTCATTTTAAATGTATTTATTATGGGAGAGGAGAGAGAAAGAGGTTCAGAGTGCTGCTCAGTTCCAGCACAGTTGGTGCTGGGGATTGAACCTTGTATCTCTGGGGCGTCACATGCAAACGAGCTTATGACTGGTGGTAGCAGTGTGAGACTCTTGGCTTCCTGAATCACACTTGGGCTGCAGTTCCAGTCCTTCAGATTTGTTCTGATGCCCTAACACCCTCCCCCCGCCCCGCCCCCCCCCCCCGATTTCTAGTACAATCCAGGAGGTCAGAGATGGCCTTCTAAGACACCAAGACCAGGTCCCAATCTCCTTAGTATGCCAGCAATCCAGAATGAACAAACTGGTCACTCATTGCCTCTGTTGCTCATGGGCAAAATGAGACAAATGAAATCACCCTTGCACAACTGAAAACATTGGGTTATGTTGTTTTATCTGGGCTGGCTTCATGGGCGGTTAACAGAGACGACCAGAGACACATGGCTGGGCTGAGAACGCAGTTTAATCTTTGTTCACGAACGGGCAGATCACCACACCATGTGCTTTTCTCCATCATCCTCTCTCCGCCACTGCTGCTGGGACTCTGCCCGTCCTTAGCATAGGGGGCGGGCAGAAAGCGGGGCACGAAACTAGCAAGGGGCAAACCAATTCTACTCAGAGGTCGGGGGGAAGGGAACATACCAACAATTCCCCCTTTTGTTTTTAACTAAGTGACCACAGTATCAGGGGTGTGGGGTGAACAGAAACCTCTATCGTACAGGCATTTTCAAAAAAGAAACTGGCACAAACATGAAGAAACATGTAAGCAAGTAACAAGAACCAGTGTGCTGCCAAGGGAAGGCCTGAGGGGGCCATTTTTTTGCCTCTGTGGGAAAAACTTTATCAGCTTAAAAAAAAAAAACAATTCCTGACTCTGGGGGGCGTACTTGCCTCGATGGGCATTTTATAGCATGGGGGCAGGGAATGGCCATGAGTCCCAAAGGCAGCTGGCTGCAGTCAGTGTTTGAGAAATATAGCAGCACTTTTGCACTTTTGTGCAAAGTGTCTAAGGGTGTACCAGTGAGTCCAATAGGAGTGCCAGTCGAAAGCAGATGTCCACAGAAGAATGCCAGGGGGTGGAGCGTTGTATGAGGAAGGTCCGCTGTCAGAATTCTGCTTTTCTGTAGAGAACTTGACAGCTGCAATTTACTTACTATGAAACAAACTTGTAGAAGGTTAGAAGTTTATCACAACTGATAACTATTACAATTAGAAGTCTTTTTTAGAATGATTTTAAGGTTGGTTAAAGTTTAAACAATAGAATGTGAAAAGGTAAACATGAGAATCAAGGAAAGAAAACCTCAGGCATGAGTATCATTAGCATAGCCATTGTGTAATCTACCATTTCTAATAGGGAAGGTAATCGAGAGTTTTACATATCAACAAGTCTATTTAACCTTTTGTTACACCCATTTAAGATGGAGACACACCCTAGGTGTGCGCAGGTTTTGTTTAGACCAACTTACTTAAAATATATTGATTGTTAACTAATTTTTAACTCAGACTTTAAATGTAAGTTAATTTTATCTTTATGAGAATTACATTGAAAACCTTTTTCATTTAACTTTGCCTGGTAAGAATTTAGCCTTAAAGTTATATTCTTAACCTTAAAGTTAATGTTTACCAAACTTTAAACACACACATACACATGGTCTTCAATATACGAGGAGAGAAACTTTTGTTACGAAGACATGTAATTTTAAACACGAATTTAGATCTATACTGTCTTAGCCATTCTGGGAGTGCGTTGTCCAGCGGTGGCCTCTTGGGCAGCTTCACTTCTAGGAATTGCAGGTTGCGATCTCTGGACGAATCACTTCGTATTTTAGCTCGTCTGCCTTCAGACCCAAGCTGGAGATCTTGGCCAGGGGGCCCAGTTTCGGCAGGGAGCCCGCGGTCTCCAGGTGGTCCAGGATCTGTCCAGACTTCATAGCACGAGGGTGGGCGGGCCAGCCATGCAGAAGGCGCAGGCTGAGGTGCCCCAGGGTGGCAGCCAGGATAGGCTGCCGTGGCCCTGCCCCATGGCCCTGCCATGTCTGCTGCCCTGCTCATAGTGGCCGAGCAGCGTGGAGGGAGCCCATGCCCAGTGCCCCGCACCACGCGGCGGAAAGCCGGTCCATGCGGGCTGGCGTTGGGCTCCTGCGGGCTGGCGTTGGGCTCCTGCGGGCTGGCGTTGGGCAGAAACCACAGAGTGGTCCAGAGATAAATATTCCAGAAACATCAAAACAGTCTCGTGAAGAAAGGGCAGACGCCTTTGGAGATCTCTTCACAAGCAGAAGAGAAGGCCATAGTGCATAGGTAGCCAAATTGTCTTCACTTATCTGAGAGATGCGCAGGTCCGGTCCCATGTTGTAGGTGCCATATGTTGTTTTATCCGGGCTGGCTTCACGGACAGTTAACAGAGACGACCAGAGACACATGGCTGGGCTGAGAACGCAGTTTAATCTTTATTCACGAACGGGCAAATCACCACACCATGTGCTTTTCTCCATCATCCTCTCTCCGCCACTGCTGCTGGGACTCTGCCCGTCCTTAGCACAGGGGGTGGGGAGAAAGCGGGGCGCGAAACTAGCAAGGGGCAAACCAATTCTTCTCAGAGGTCGGGGGGAAGGGAACATACCAACAGGGTTAGATGATACCACACTAAAAACTTAGACAATGAACTGAGCCAGGCAAGGCTGCTGTTAATTATTGTAGGTGCTGCTGTTGCAACTGGCATTTTAGTTGAGTCGATACAATAAGCCAGGACTGAAAACCGTATTGACTTACATGTTGACCTTCCTTAGATAGAAGACCACACCTTTTGCCCAGGAAGAGACCTTGACTGGATTCTTGAAGTTTGGGTGAGAATCTGACTGTTAGGAAGGCCATTCCAGAAAGAAAGGATGAAATGGACTGGGACATGGTTGTATGATAGTCCCATCATGAGGAACAGTGAGCTGCTTAGAAGACAGGGATGCAAGGGAGATGACAACAGCAACAGAAAGGCCAGATCATTAAAAATCTGAGCACTCTGATTTGCTCTGTTTGTGTAAACAGAAGGTGTGAATGCCGCAAGGACACAGACTATGATAGCACTTGGTGCCCAGGTAGTTTCCTTTCAAATTGTCCTTGTTACGGAATCACGGCACTTGCCAAAAACTAAAGAGAGTGAGCCTTAGGAATACGGAAATCACTGAGGTCCAGATCATCTCTCCACTTTAGGACAGAAGCCATCAGTTTGAGAGACCAAAAATTAGACTGTGATCAAAATTGCTGGCCCAGACACACTATTAATTTTCTGATTGATGACAGTTAAGAAAGAGCTATTGGGCATCGCCTCAGCTGTATTTCAGGGACCTTGTCTGTTGCCTTTAATTCATAAAGAATAAAAAATGAACTTCCAGAAGAGAAGGTTTAGTTGTCCGCTGCAAGGAATGTAAAGGAAGCACTCCTGTCTTCTCATGTCAGTTGATCTATTAAATCAAAAAGCATGCAGATAGATTATTTAAAGATCAATTTAGCCTAGAATTGCTTTCAAATGAATACATCAGGCACCCAGCCTGTTTCCTGAGATCGTTGGGTAACTGGGATACACACTGCATGCAGCTTCTCATCCCAGGGCCTGATCAGCTTCAATCAGGAGGCTTCACGCTTTCCACAGAGCATGAAACCGGAACTGAGCAGGTCCACTTCATCATGGATAATGAGGAGGTCGGTGGCTACTCAACAAGGCTTTGCTGAGCATAGTCTGCTTGCTCTGCTCAGCGTGCTGGAGCAGGGCTCACAGTCCCCTCTTGGAAAATCTTTCCACCATGAAAGTTTTGGAATTCAGTTCCTAGTAAACTTTGAAGGTCCAACAGCTGTGAGTAATTATGAGACAAGCAGATCAATCCATGTGCAAATAGATTTATCCAGTAAGCTCCAATCCTCCTGCTAACACTTCGCTGCAATAATTAAGCACACTCTAATGAATTTGTTAGCAATTTCCACATGATTTTCCCCCTAATTATTATCTGAGTTGCCCATGTTTATAATACTTGGTAATATTCTGAAAGTATCAATGGCAAAGGCATGATTTTTGCTGCCATATTAATTTGTATTTTCTCAGCCATATGCTAAATAAACTAAGGGAAGAAGTATTGGAGTTTGAAATTGTTGGAACTGGGGCATGCTCCCTTTTGTTTTCTTAGTCTCTGTGGAAGCATCCATAACTTTCTCTGCATAAAGACCTTTGAGTTGCTGGGCCGATGGGATGAGGTAGAGTATCAGGTAGAGCACATGCCTTAGCATGTCTGCTGCCCAGGACAGAACCCAGGACAGGCACCACATAAGAGTAGCATGTCTCCAAGGGAAGTTCCGTGCTGTGGCCTCTCTCTATTTCTCTCTGTTCACCTGTACCTATTTCTCTAAGTGGAAAAGCAACCTAGGGACAGTGAGGTTGTGTGCACAGGAAGCCCCAGCTCTGCAAAACATAAACAAGGCCTGAAAGGTCTTGTCCTAGCCCTTCAGACCCCACCTGACTGGTCTCTGTCGTTCCAAACATTTTTGCGCTGGCTTTCTTAATCCGGTCTTGGCATTTGGCAGCACTCTGCTTGTGGTGCTCGTCCTCATCATCCTGTGGCTGGTTCCCCTCTTCCTCATCATCTTGTGGCTGGTTCCCCTCTACCCCATCATCTTGTGGCTGGTTCCCCTCTACCCCATCATCTTGTGGCTGGTTCCCCTCTACCCCATCATCTTGTGGCTGGTTCCCCTCTTCCCCATCATCTTGTGGCTGGTTCCCCTTTGTCATCCAGGACATCTCGGAAAGGTCTCCCAGCTCCAGGCCGATGTGACTTTCAGCCGCAGCAGTGTTGCTCTCTGGCTTCCTCTACCATCTCCACCCATTCCGTTCACCTTTTGAAACATCCTGCTATCTGAAATGAGCTAGTGTGTTCTTTGCTCTTCTCACTCACACCCAAAGTGTGAATTCTGAGCTATGAGAATACCACGCCAGGTGTTTCCTACAGCTGATGCTGTTCAACACATAATGGTGCTTGGTGCACAGTAACTCCCACTTAATACTCTTCAGTGAACCAAATGCTGCTTGAACACACTGGCACAGGCATAAGCATCAACCAATAAGTGCACCTCTCCTTTTGTGGATGAGGAAGCTGAGATCTGTTTGCATGCAGACGTTTGCCGCCAAAGGGGGAGGATGTGTCTCTTAAGAGAGGAGCTTTACAAAATACCTGGACACGTAGACCCCTGACTCCCTACACGGCCAGGGGGCCAGGTGCTCAGTGCAGACTCTGTGGTCTTGGCAGCTTGGACAGGTGTGCCTAGGCAGCTCTACAACGGGAGGTGTGACTTCTGTGATGACGCCAAGGCAAAATGCCCGTCTCTCCGATGGTCCTCCCTGCAATTAGTTTTAAATCAGCATGCACTAATTATAGCTCTCGGGTTGGTTTTTAATCGTTTTATTGGTATGTGCTTTACATAACGTGAAATTATCCCATTTTGAGCATACAACTCAATGGATTTTTGTTCCTTCAGTGAAGTGCCATCACAGGAAATGCATTTTCAGGGATATCTGTTCAGCTCTTTCCCCCTGCTGAGACTCTTCACGCCCATATACAGCTGTTCCCCTGTGTGACCGGGCCACCGCCTGCCTGTCCTCCTGAATGAGCCTGTCTCTGTATACATCCCATTAATGAAACGAAACAGCACTTGGGTCTTTTATACAGGCTCTCTTCATTTGGCTTAATTTTGTTGATCTCCACCCATAATGTTGTTTGGACCAGTGGCTCATCCCTTTTTACTGCTGAATAATATTTCAGTGGCATCTGTGGACATTACTAAAGGTCGACATTCACTAACAGATATACAAAAACTGAAGGAAGATCATACTTCCTGGTGAATCCAGGGGAGATTTGTAACAGAGCTTTGTTCTCTATACTTCAGCAATCTCATGTGAATATTTTACTTTCTCCTTTGTTCATCTTATAAAGAAAACACCAGGCCAAGTGTTGACTTGCTTGTTGCATTTAAAAAAGTTCTACATAAAATTCAAATCCAGAGTGGTCAAAATATAAAAGCAATTTCTGGCAAGCCTCAGTTTAAAAGAGAAGTGTAAGGGGGGTGGGTATTCATTTGGTGAATGTGGTGATGCAAATGCGTGTTAAGTAACATAAGGGAGTTAAAAAGTTATCACAGGGGGTGGGGAACATTTTTAAAAAATGAAAAAAAAAAAAGTGATCACAAGGGAGTCAGGCGGCAGTGCTGCGGGTTAAGCACAGGTGGCGCAGGGCGCAAGGACCGACGTAAGGATCCCTGTTCCAGCCCCCAGCTCCCCACCTGCAGGGGAGTCGCTTCACAGGCAGTGAAGCAGGTCTGCAGGTGTCTGTCCTTCTCTCCCCCTCTCTGTCTTTCCCTCCTCTCTCCATTTCTCTCTGTCCTATCCAACAACAAGGACATCAATAACAACAATAATAACTACAACAATAAAACAACAAGGGAAACAAAAGAGAATGTATAAATAAATAAATACTAAAAAAAAAAAGTACAAAAAATGTTATCACAGACTCAAGGTGAGTCCTGGTGATCCTGAATCAAGCTGAAGACCTGCTGCTTTTCCTATTTGAGAGTAAATTCATCTGGCCCCTCACGCCATTGTTGGTTTCCTCTTCCTTCATATTGTAATACCATGTTAGAAAGATGGTGGCAATATGTGTATTGTCTTCTCTGCATGCTTATTGCCCCCCCCCCATTATCCACTGGGGTCCATTTAATTCCAGAACAGGTTTCTCCTGAAGTTGAGTTGTAGGATGCCATAAACATGCAAGGAAATCGTGCCATTGTGGACACAGAAATTAGGTGGAAATCCTTCTAGTACGCATGCCTGATAAAAGCAGGTCACAGAAAGTTTATTAACCAAAGAAATCGAAGCTGCTTGCTAGTGGGTGTTTCACATGGAATCCCTGGAGCCACATAAGTGTGCTTGACGGCCTGCAGCTTGAGCATCTGTCTTCTCCCGTAACACTCACTGGCTTGCTCTTCACCCTCTGAGTCTCTTCCAAGGCTGGCAAACACCATCTCCCTTTCCTGTGATGGGAGGAGTCCTTCCAAGAATAGGGGAGGAGAGAAGAGGAGAGGGGAGGAGGGGAGGGGAGAAGAAGGGATGAGGGGAGGGGAGAAGGGGAGGGGATGGGAGGGAAGAGGAAGAGATGAAAGGAGGGAGGGGATGAGGGGAGGGGAGGAGGGGAGGGGAGGAGAGGAGAAGAGGGGATGAGGGGAAGGAAGGGGATGAGGGGAGAGGAGGGGATGAGGAGAGAGGAGGGGATGAGGGGAGAGGAAGGGAGATGAGGGGAGGAGGAGAGGGGAGGGGAGAAGGGGAGGGGAGGGGAGGGGAGGGGAGTGGAAGAGGACAGGAGAAGATAGGATAGCGCCGACTTTGATACACAGGCAAAAACATCAGCAGGTAGATTTGTGACAATGCATTTAGCAGTGGTTCTCATCACTGAATATTATAATCAATAAATAGAAGGTCCCGTTCGGTATCTGGTCCTGTGCCACCAACAGTGGGAGACTTCAGTGAGATAAATTCCTTGACGTGTCGCTTCTGTGAATCTTCCATCTGGCAAAAGAAAACAGACACACACACTGGAGGCTCCAAGAGGTGAAGGAATTGGCCCCAAGTCCCTGAATTCCTGAGTGTCAGGTCTGAATGATTGTGCTGAATGGTGTGTCTACATGGCGTCAGGAGCCATACCCGTCCCCTGGGGAGTCACGGGAACTCCAGGCCTCTGTCTGTCCATCGGAAGGACGAGAGTTCATGACTCAAAGCAGTAATGCGAATGGTCTCCTTTTCCAAGGTCCTGGATCCTGGGTGTCTTTCACCTGAGCAGAATGGTGTCTTCAGTTCCCTGGCTGGAGTTGGGGAGGACTTGTGTACATGGCTTGTTGGGATGGGGAGAGATGCCAGAAGTGAGGCAAGCACTATCCAGCCTGGAAGAGGCGACAGTGGTTACCAATGCACAGGACTGGGGTGCCTGTCACCAAGGGGAGTCCCAGTAAACTCCCATCAAGTCCAGTTTGGAGAAAAAACAAACAAACCTTGGAAACTTTGTCTAATTTCTGGTACCCTTTGATGTTCTTTACAAAAGAGTCCTTGGTTCCCTTCTGTTAGGGATGGCTAATTTAGAAAACAGTGATTTTTTGTTTGTTTGTTTGTGTTTTGTTTTGTTTTGTTTTGAAGCAAACATGAAGGATTAAAAGGAAATAGACAAAGGAGTTGAGAAAGCAGCGATTTTTGTTTGTTTGTTTTTGTTTTATTTTGTTTTGTTTTGTTTTGAAGCAAACATGAAAGATTAAAAGGAAATAGACAATGGAGTTGACAAAGCACTGATTTTTTGTTTGTTTGTTTTTGTTTTGTTTTGTTTTGTTTTGAAGCAAACATGAAGGATTAAAAGGAAATAGACAATGGAGTTGTTAAGGGTTGTTTTCAAGAACCCTCCGTGGGTGTTAACCAGCAAATAAGAGATAACAGTAGTATGTTATCAATGCTGGTTTTGAGGAAGAAAGGTCAAAGAGGTAAACATTGATATCTTTATCTTTTCACAAAGGTTACTCCTGAAGGAGCTATATGTTAAAAAGGAAAAAAAAAAAAAAAAAAAAGCAGAGAAAATGTGTTGCAACAAAAAATTCTCTTTCCTGTATTTATTCCAAGTGATAGGTCTCACTCCAGAACTATTTGTTTTTCTGCTAATGTTTTGTGTCACTATCCTTGGGGTGTCATTTCTCTGATTGCATCAGCGTAATGGGGCATTAGAAAGAGTGGGCTTATTTCTGGAAGACGTTATTGAATGTTCAGAGGCATGGTCGTTTACACTAACACAGCAAAAGCAAAGAGAAATATGGAAAATCGAGGGGGTATTTCTGCCAACATTGAGCTGGACCTTAGAAGATGAGGCCATTTGCATTATTGCTTTGAATCATGACCAACTTGTCTGGTCCATTGCACTTACGGGACCGAAGGCCTTGGGGCAGCTGACATAGTCTGAGCTGCCCTGTCACCCAGGAGGGGACCCTGTGCCAGAGCCAGGCTGAGCATAACCGAGGCGTTAACGATAAGAGCACCCCCAGTCCCCTTCACCTGTGATAAGGAAAACCATAGTGCCAGGGCAAAGGTGAAAAACAGCTGACATTCCAGCCCTAGGGCCGGCATGTGGCTGGGAGCAGACAGACCAGGGCAGGTCAGCAGGCACATATGAGAAGCACAGCTGCTGTTCAGCTCAGTCCAAGTGTTGTGCTCACCTGTGGGGAAATCTGTGTCAAAAACCAGAGGATAAAGGTTACATGCCTCTGATGGGGGAAGATGTGTCAGCTGAGCAGCCTTTTCAGGCCTCGCCAGGATTCAGAAGTACGGACAGTCTCTGGACTTTGTCTAGCATAGTGGAGAACTCTGGAGGAGTCACCGGAGTTGGAGTGTGGTGATCTAACAGCAGGCGCATTTGGCAAGTTAATCTGACAGTGTGGGGGTGAGAGGCGGCCAGGCGAGGAAGCTAGTCCCAACACACCAGGGCCTATGCAAGACTGGACTGAGCATGGTAGCCTTGGAGACCAGCGGGTTGGGAGCCTGGCTGGCATTGGCATTGGTGTGTGATTGGTAAGGTCAAGATTCAAGAGGGCAGAGCTAAAAAAAAAAGGGGGGGGAGAGTCAGGCAGTGGCACAAAAGCTCAAGGACCAGCATAAGGATCCTGGTTCCAGCCCCCTGGCTCCCCACCTGCAGGGAAGTCGCTTCACAAGCAGTGAAGCAGGTCTGCAGGTGTCTGTCTTTCTCTCCCCCTCTCTGTCTTCCTTTCCTCTCTCCATTTCTCTCTGTCCTATCCAACAATGATGACATCAATAACTACAATAATAATAACCACAACAATGAAAACAAGGGCAACAAAAGGGAATAAATAAATATTAAAAAGGAGGAGGAGGAGAAGGAGGAGAAGGAGAAGAAGGAGAAGGAGAAGGAGGAGGAGGAGGAGGAGGAGGAGGAGGAGGAGGAGGAGGAGGAGGAGGAGGAGAAGGAGAAGAAGAAGAAGAAGAAGAAGAAGAAGAAGAAGAAGAAGAAGAAGAAGAAGAAGGAGAAGAAGAAGAAGGCAGAGCTGTTGGCAGAAACCAGGAAAAGATGCTGGTTCCCGTGAGAACAGGAAAGCAGGTGGTTCACTGCATCACAGCACAGTCAGGCATTTGCTCCCAAGCCCAGGACATGAGGAACACACAGTGACCACAGGTGAGCCCAAGGGAGGGACTTGAACCTGCAGCTTCAGCCCTCTTGAGCTCCGGCAGAAGCCTTCTCAGTTTAGAGGACTGACCACCCCTGTGCTGGTCCCCCCTCTCCCTTTTCTCTTACCTTCTCTTACCTCCCTTAATCCTTAGTTATCTTTTGTCCCTAAATCCCTCAGAAGTTGGTTTTCAAAGAATCCCTAGAGCACATCTGGAAAATCCTTGGGCACAGACTTCTGTCCAAAGGCAGTTCCCAGGATTTGCCCGGGAACAGACTTGTGACTCCTCCCTAGGAAGCTCAGCGGTGGTGTGAAAGCCAGTGAGGGCAGCTGGAGGGAACCACAGTCTCTCAGACATTCATTGAAAGACCCAGCAGGGAGGGCAGTGCAGAAGAGGCCAGGCCTGCTCCGTGCAGGGCACACAGGTGTATTTCACTCTTCCCGCAAGTGACCCAGGATCAAATTCAGCGACCACCGCAATGGAAGAAGAAGCTTTGGTGCCATGATAGCTTTCTCTGTCCTTCTGTCTGGAAAAATTCATCCTGAAGCAGTGAAGCCCCAATGAACACACACAGAACACACACACACACACACACACACACACAGCCAGGAGATAGCTCATCTGACAGAGCCATACGCAAGGGCTCAGCTTTGAGCTCCAGTTCCACAACGAGTACACCATGCATGGTGGAGTAGTGGTATGACACCTCTCCTCTCTCTCTCTCCCCCTCCCTCCTTCCCTCTGAAATAAAGAAAGTATGAGAGAAGTGGGCCTGGGAGCCTCAGACTCCCCTGGTAGGTGGCCCACACATACCCATAGATCAGCATCCAAACATCATCCTTCAGAACCCTGTTTGGGGTTTTGAGCCTGGGAAGGACAGACAGTGACCCCTGCTCCTCCCACTCCCTGTGCCAGGCTCTGCCCGGTCCCCTTGCCATGTGACCCTGTGCGGGGGGGCTCCTGGCAGGGAGGGTGTCCTAGAAACAGACCTTGTCTCAGGAGAGCCTCACAGATGGTGGGTACCTGTGTCTTCCTCCTCCTCTCCCAGCAGCTCTGAAAACCCCAGGCAGGATTCTGGAGTCTGTTTGATGTGGGTCTCTGGTGAGAGGCAGGTGGCTGTGTGCTGGCTGCCAGGAGAAGGCCCTCTGTCTCTGAAAGGAAGGGGTTCAGAGGGCCTCACTCAGGCTTTGATCTTTCCCGACTCCTCCTGGGACAGCTCACCTTTTGATGCTGAGCATCTGCTAATTACTCCTAGAAATCAGTTCCTGGGACTAGGAAGCAACTTCAAGACTCTGCTCCCCAAACTGCCTGCCCTTTGATGTGAGAAAGGGGCAGCTTTTCGGGGCTCTTGGGTGGTGAGAGGGACTCGGTGTCCCTTCCTTAGTGGGGACCCGGTGTTGATCCCCTCTCTGGTGGGAAAGTACTGACTTAGCTGCCTTGGTAGGAAAGCGAGGGCCTCGAGGGTCAGACATTGAGAGTTCAGAGCTCCATCTTCCTGGCCTTGGACCTGAACTTGAAGCCAGCCCTTCCACTTCCAGCTGAGCCTGACTCTGAATAGCTCTTGCACCTCAAGCCTGCTTTGTGTGGCAGGCAGTGTATTGAAATGAGTAGGCCTAGGGCCCCGCAGGTGTCCGGTCCCCTCTCTGGAGTCTGTCTGCAAACTGACCTCCTGCAAGCTGACCCCAGGGCTGAAGACATGTCCCTGGGCTGGGACAGCCTCTGCTTGGAGCCCAGCTCCCCCCACCCCCACCAGCTAGGTGATGAACACCTTCTCTGGTGTCAGGCCCTCCCTCCCTCTCATGGGGACTGAGCCATCCTGAACAGGGATCATTTCCAGGGCTCAGGAAGGAACACAGGAGGGAGCCTTCTGAGGAGAGGCTTTGTTCTCCTGTCCACAGCTTCTTGTGGTGTTTTCAGTTTAACTGTATGCAAAGTCCATTTATGGAGGTGGTCTTAAGTCCAGCCACACGGAGGAGCGATGGAGGGGGGTGAGTTTCAGGGGCCTTGTCTTCCGGCTGTCACCAGCATGACTGAAGGATGAGTAAGTGTGCTACATTTGAGCCTCTTGTAGAGTAATCCCTGCCCTCCTCTGAGTACTCAGTTACTAGCCAAGCATCTCAGGCAAACACTGTTCAGTCATTCAAAGATAAAATAAGCATTGCTGTGCATTTTCTAGTCTTTCAAGTGGGAATGGAGTCACAAAGATAAAGCCTGTATACAGCCAGTCTTTTTGAATAATTCATTGCAAAGAAAGGTGGCTAAGATTTTTTAATTTTTTTATTTTTGATATATATATATATATATATATATATATGTATTTTATTCACACTACCCTTCATTTCCACGCATCGCCCCCACCAAAGAAGGAGGAGGAAGAGAATGAGGAGGAAGAAGAGGAGGAAGAGGAGGAGGAGGAAGAGAAGGAGGAGGAGAAAGAGAAGGAGGAGGAAGAGGAGAAGGAGAAAGAAGAGGAGAAGGAGGAGAAGGAGGCGGAGGAGGAGGAGGAGGAGGAGAATCCTGGCCTTCTGTAATTAATACTGAAATCCCCAAGGGCAGCAGATGTACCCTGGGGTCTTTTTCCATAAGTTAAGTGCTGCTCCCTCAGCCTTCTGCCCAGACCCTTCTGTAGGAAGGAGCTTCCCCAACTGAAAGGCTTTCCACAGGGCTCTGACTTCCCTGCTGTGGTCCCTTCCTCATTTAGCAGACTTTGCTCTATATGCATAATTGGGAATTAATTTTCTAATTAGGTTTTCACATTTATGAGGTTGTTTGATGGGGTTCATGTAACATGGCCTGAAGGCAAAAGTAGAGGTAGTAATTCTCTTTTCTGGCTTTGCCCCTAATTCAGCAAAGGTTCCTAGGAAATATATTTAACTTTTATGAGGTCCCGGCAATGCGTCTGGAATGCTGGTCTACCTTTGCAGGGCTGTTGGGCGGATGCGTGCTAAGTAGGGCTTTCAGGCTCATTACAAGGCATTTGGACTTATTTATACCAGCAGCTCCATCCAAATGAAGCTGTTTCTTTGGCGTGAGGGTGTTTAGAAAGCCAAGAGCAACAACCACAGGAAAACCAAGAAGTGACACCTGGGAGGCAGAGGTGATCTTGAAGAAGGGTGGCTAGTTCTCGT
This sequence comes from Erinaceus europaeus, assembly GCF_950295315.1. Taxonomy (NCBI): domain Eukaryota; kingdom Metazoa; phylum Chordata; class Mammalia; order Eulipotyphla; family Erinaceidae; genus Erinaceus; species Erinaceus europaeus. The sequence continues at coordinate 25,426 of NW_026647750.1, forward strand.
CCTGTGAAAGAATAAGGAGAAGTAGGTCTGCCGGGGTTGTGAATCTGTCACTCGGATGCTCAGTGACACGGTATGATGAGTCCACAGGCACAGGGATCTCCAGGCTCTAGTTCAACCTCTCTGGGACCCCTGGAGGCAAGTCATGATCGGCAGGACGCCATCCAGCCTTTCTCTTATCACTCTCCATCACACTCAGCGACAAATGCTAAACCCTGGTGCCAACCGTGCTTCTAAGGTGAGGTCATGCTACTTTAGGGGCGACGTGGCAGGTCGACAGGCAGGCGGTGCTGACAGAGGGAGTCCTCACATCTTGGGAGCTCCATGTCATTCACCCTGATTGAAAATGAGGACTGTTCCTCGGCAGCCTCCAGCTGAGAGCCCCCCCTCTGGCACAAGGCCCACCTGCCCCCTCAAGGCCCACCTGCCCCCCCAGGCTGACTGTGTGATCATGGATGCTCAGTAGACTCGCTCAGAGAACATGGTTTTCTTACGGCTGATCAGTTTCCCTCTTTATACTCTAGTTTGCCTGTGAAGATCCTGTAGCTTCCACACTCTTGGCCTTTTACTATAAAAGTTACCAGTTTGCAGTTTCAGGCTCTTAAAAGCTAGTTAGGCCTCAGCATAGGAGGTTGCACATTAAGTGAGAAAAATATCTCTATCCCTCTACCCTCGGGCATTCAGGAAGCCTAGCTTCCCTGCCCACCTCGATTCCAAACAAGTACTGGTGTAATCTTGGACAAGCTATCTTTCTTCCCATCTAGGTCAAACTCGGATAACTTTTTCTGTTCCAAATGCACTTAGCTTCCACATTTCTGTCTACCAAATACATTACCCAAAGAAATCCCCACGGGTCCAGTTTCTTGACCAATTAGCCTGGCCCCATTCTGAGAAGGCAGGCCTCACAGTTAGGAACACAGGGTGAAGGTGGCCTGAGGGTGTCTCCATGGTTCTTCTCCCAGAAACTTCACTTCCCCAGTCCTAAAACAGGAAAAGGGAGTCGGGCAGTGGTGCAGCGGGTTAAGCACATGTAGCATGAAGCGCAAGGATCAGCAAAAGGATTCCCGGTTCGAGGCCCCGGCTCCCCACCTGCAGGGAAGTCGCTTCACAGGTGGTGAAGCAGGTCTGCGGGTGTCTGTCTTTCTCTCCCCCTCTCTGTCTTCCTCTCCTCTCTCCATTTCTCTCTGTCCCATCTAATAACGAGGACATCAATAACAACGATAACTACAACAACAATAAAAAAAAAAAAACACAAGGGCAACAAAAGGGAAAATAAATAAATATAAAAAACAGAGGCGAGATCCTATTGCATCGATCTTTTTCCTTCTCCTACTGTCTCTTCCTCTGCCCCCTCCTGCAGTTCTGAAGGGTAGAGCATCACTCGGATTTGGCTTGTATGTGTAGAAAGACTTTGATCAACAAGAATGAGAGATGGGTATCTCTCCTGCATCAGTGACTTATGACCTGAAATCTTTTTCCTGTAGCACTCAAAGTCACCTTCATGAAATTCAGGTCACATCCTGGAGACCCACCCACCATGTGTTTCTCACTGTATTGTAATTAGAATAAAATCTAAATCTTTGACTATATTTAGCCGTAATTTTGGTCTCTGGATTCCTTGCCTTGCTTTCTTCCTTCCCACATACTTCCTCAGGGATAATTTCAGCTTTCTCCACCTTCTCTTCTCCCTGCCCTGCCCCCTCCCCCTGCAAGCCCCTCCCCCTGCCCCTTCACCCACTCCCACCCCCGTCCCCTCAATGTTGTGTTCAGCCCACATTCACATCTTTTTAAAATATTTTTTTATTATCTTTATTTATTGATTGGATAGAGACAGTCAGAAATCAAGAGGGAAGGGAGGGAGAGAGAGGGCGAGAGACAGAGAGACACCTGCAGCACTGCTTCACCACTTGTGAAGCTTTCCCCCAACAGGTGGGGACTGGGGGCTTGAACCCTTGTCCTTGCACATTGTAACATGTGCACTCAACCAGGTGCACCACCACCAGCCCCTCGCATCTTTTTTTTTTTAAATAATTATTGATAAGATTGTGAGATAAGAGGGGTACAATTCCACACAGTTCCCACCACCAGAGTTCCCTGCCCATCCCCTCCATTGGAAGCTTCCCTGTTCTTTATCCCTCTGGGAGCATGGGCCCAGGATCACTATAGGATGCAGAAGGTGGGAGGTCTGGCTTCTGTAATTACTTCTCTGATGGACAGCCTGTCTCTCTCTTTCCCTAGTGGGGCAGGGCTCTGGAGAGGTGGAGTTCCAGGACACATCGGTGAGGTTGTCTGCCTAGGGAAGTCAGGTTGGCATCATGGTAGCATCTGCAACTTGGTGGCTGTAAAGCATAAAGATATAAAGGAGAACAAATTGTTTCATAATCAGGAACCTAAATGTAAGAATACAGCAGATGAGATTCGGAGACTTCATGTTGGAAAAAGCTAAGAAGTCTATTCTAGATATATTTCAAGGGCCCGTGGCTTTATTAATTTTTGTCTGAGTCCAACAGCTAACATGCAGGTGGGCGGAAAGTATTGTCTGCAGAGATGGTGTCAGAGTTGGAAATAGGACTAGAAAGCTGGATCAGAGCAAAGAGTAGCTCCCAAATATGGAAAAGGCCTATAAACGCCATTCACTGTAACCCCCATCAGTGTAGTCTATTCACACTCAGCATATCTTAACCACCAGTGGCACATCCATACTCCTTCGCGTTCCTGATCAGCAGGTCTGTGTCCCTAGGCATCAAACCCCCTCCTATCCATGGAACAGCCACGGCTCCTGTGATGTAAGGGACACCAGAGTCACCTCCCTCTATAACCTGCTCCAGTCTCCCAGGTCCTTTAATTGTTGGCCCATTCTTTTATTCACGCCTTTGTCTGCACTTCCTCTTTCCCGGTGCCATGTCTGTCCCTCAATTCAGGTCCCCACAGCTAGCAAGGGTGGAATAACTTATCAACATGTCACCTAACTTCCTCCTCATTCCTTTCCTTTCTTAGGTCCATTAGACTCTAAGAACACTTTATTTTCTAGAGTACACCGTGAATACTTTGATGACCAAGCTCCCAGAAGCTATGAGCTGCACTATAAATTCTAGATTCTATAGCCAGATTTTTTCAACGATCTATGTAAGATGATCCTGACTATGTTTTTTTTCTTTTATATTTTTATCATTTTATTTATTGGATAGAGACAGAGATAAATCCAGAGGGGAGATAGAAAGGGAGAGGGGAAGAGAGAGACACCTGTAGCCCTGTTTCACCATTTGTGAAGCTTTCCCCTGAAAGGTGGGGGCCAGGGTTTTGAATCTGGATCCTTGTGCTTTGTAACATGTGCACTTAGCCAGGTCTGCCACCTCCTGGCCCCCAGACTACTTCTTTTTTTTCTATATAGTTATTTGTTCATTCATTGAGTTTTTTGTTGTTCATTAGTCCTTTTATTTTTCAACAAATATTGGTTGAGGTTCAACAACATGGTAGATCTCAGTGCTACAACACTGACTTGAGACTTTCAGTCTAAGGGAAGAGAAAGAGTTTGAGACACCAGAGAAGAGAAGTATATGATGAACAGCAAAACAGGAATGGGGACTTGATGCCCCGTGTTTAATTCGTGTATTTAAATCACACTGAAATATACCCTACAGCTGGCCTAATTTGAATATCTTATCCATTCTGAGCACTGTTCCTGCCTGGCGTCCTTTGAGTTTGGCCACTCTGTTCAGACTTTCTTTGTCTCTTTTAGTCAACCTGTGACCCATATTTAATTGGCATATTTCACAGAGACTTCATTTTCTGCCTTATTGGCATCTAGTCTCAGGTTCCACCCTTTGTTCCAAGTTTGGCCATAAAACTTGTGGGTTAGCCAATCCCTGCATTTCTCGTTTCATGGGACAGCAAGAGAGAACTCATTGGAGGGTTATGACAGAGTTACTAGGATCAGTCATCAGTTATTCCTACTGGACTTGAACTTGACAAGTTAGAAAACACAGAGTCATCACAACCACTCAGTCTGCTGCAGAGTGGATTCAACCTAGAAGGGCAGAGGGGAAAGAATCCAATTTTTGGTGAAATCCCTGAAGCTTCCCAAATCAGGTCACCTCACACCACTGAAACTGTTAGTTATCTAAACTCCTAAGTTTCCTATTTGCTTAATTCCGTGAAGTTGTATTTCTAAAAGAGAAAGCAACTCATCTTAAATGCATTCCTTTGACTGACTCTTTGTTAATGCTCCCAATCCGTTTCGGATTCTAACAGCAGGGCTTTTGTAGTTATATAACAGGAGAATCCCATCCCCTGTTATAGAAGTTTTTGTGAAGTTACTGTCTCTTCTACCAGATTTGAATGGATGAATATCCTGCTTGGGACATTTTCTTTTAAAGAGAGAAGGAAAGACATGGAGAGAGGAAAAAATACTACAACACTGCCCCACAGTTCATGGAGCTTCCCTGCACCATCCACAGTGCTCGGAAATGGTATCAGGGCTCAAACCTAGGACTCCCTGAGTGGTAAGCCATGTACTTTACCAGGTGAAACATCTGACATGACCAACCCTCCCTTTAGAAAATTCCTGATGGAGGACCCAGGAGATAGCATAATGGCTAAGCAGAAGGCTTCCATGCCTGAGGTTCTGAGTCCTCGTGTTCAATCCCCAGCACCACCATAAGCCAGAGCTGAGCAGTGCTCTGACTGAAAAGACAGAGAGAGAATTCCCAATGGGCGTGGAAAGCAGCACAAGGAGCAGCCCAGGCAGGTGGGGTACCAAGCCTGTCTCACGGCAACAAGCACTGAATTTGGGGGCCATCTCTGCACCTCCAGCACCCAGAACTTGAGTCCCTCCTGAAACTCTCCTTCCTGCGTCATTCACCTGCTTCAGCTTCTGACCCTACAAACAAAGTTCCTACTCAGTACATGGTGGTCAGAGTCAGGAGACTCCCACACTTTGCATGGGCTGGGGATTACCCTGCATTGTGTTTTCTTTAGTTTTCTATTCATGTGATATACTACCTCCCATCCACTTTATTAAACAAAATTTTTTTTTAAACTTTACTTTTTCTTTCTTTCTTTCTTTTTTTACCAGAGCACTGCTCAGCTCTGATTTCTGAGGGTGTTAGGGATTGAACCTGGGACTTTGGAGTCCCACATATGAACCTCTCTTTGCATAACCATTATGCGATCTAACCCCTACTTCTCCATTTTTTGGTCCCTCTTCAGTACACATTACAGGGAGAGTATCTGGGCTGACATGACTCTGGAAACCTCCAAATCACATTTCCCAGCCAGGAGGTGAGAAAACAATGCTGCTAACGTGACACACTGGAGGCGACATGGAACCAGGGTAGAGGGTTGAATTGACACTCGTTTGCTCATATTTTCGCTGCTCCATGTCTGTTGTGGAGACCAGAATTATACAGCTCGTTATCTAGGTCAGCCTGGTGAGCCATCTTGTCAGCGTAGATGTGCTACTTTTGCACAAGAATTCTCAGTGGTGGCGTTGCTTCCAAGCTGACACGTATTATTAATAAGTGCTAAATAAATAAATTGGGGAAACAATTAAAATCAGCGAGGTCTCCAGAATAAGCACCATAGGCCATCCTCCCAGTAGCCTCACTGGTATGCATTTTTGTCATTTATTTAACATGATAGTAGCCTAGTCTCCACTTTGCTGGTGGCTCAGAGGTCTTATAATCAAGGGAAGCTGATTCCAAATCAAGGACACGTTTTAGGGGAGGATATCAAAGCATGCAGATAAACAGATCTGAAAAAGAGCAACTGAGAAGGGAGGCAAGACAGCTTGGAGACAGAGTAACTAGAGCACAGGTGCATGGCTTCCTGGGGACACGGAGGCAAGAGTCCCACCAGCAGTGTCCTCGAGAGTCTGCTGGGGCTCACCCATGCGCATTCTGCTCAAGCCAGAGCTGTGGTCTGTGGCTTCACTTCCTTGGCACCTCTTAGCCAGCAGAGAGCAGGGCACCCTCTTGGAAAGTTCTCCCAGTGGTGCACACAGACTGTGCACCCAGCCCATCCTACAGCTGGAAGCTGCAGGCCGTGACTCTCCAACTTGCCAGGCATTCCGGATCAGTTACCAACTGGCCCTGAGCCTGGGCAGGGCCCCAGGCTACTACACTCTGCAGCAGTAGTCACGTGGCAGGGTTCAGATCTGAGAGGCAGGGAGTCGGTGCCAAGGAAAAAGGTGCCTTGCAGAATTACTGTTCAACTAGGAGGCTTCTTCTGGACCTTATAGGACAGTACATGGGCCAGACTCACCAACCTCTGAGTTGGGCTGAAGTAATTTTCCCCCTAAGATGGGAGAGTGGGAATGTCAACACACCTGTACCCCAAATGTTGGCTTAGAATCCTTTGAGGGCCCTTGGAACACATACGTGCATCCAAAACATGTTTGCAATTGCTTCTCCTTCGAGAGCAGTATGGTCTCCATAGAGGGACTGATTAGCTGGATTGTTTAATTTTTTTATTCCCTTTTGTTGCCCTTGTTGTTTTATTGTTGTAGTTATTATTGTTGTTGTTGATGTCGTCGTTGTTGGATAGGACAGAGAGAAATGGAGAGATGAAGGGAAGACAGAGGGGGGTAGAGAAAGATAGACACTTGCAGACCTGCTTCACTGCCTGTGAAGTGACTCCCCTGCAAGTGAGGAGCTGGGGGCTCGAACCAGGATCCTAACGCCAGTCCTTGCTTCGCGCCATGTGCTCTTAACCCGCTATGCTAGCACCTGACTCCCACAATTGTTTAATTTTTAATGTTTTTATTATCTTTATTTATTGGATAGAGACAGCTAGAAGTCCAGAAGGAAATGAGTGATAGAGAGGGAGAGAGACAGAGAGACACTTGCACCTACAACACTGCTTCCCCACTTGCAAAACTTTCCCCCCTGCACATGAGGGATTGGCTGGATTTTTTTTAAGCAGACTTGTTTGTTCAATGTCCACAAGGTCCTAAAATATGCCTTTTCTTTCTTTCCTTGTTTTTTTTTTCTTTCCTTCCTTTTGTTATTCCTTTTTTTTTTTTTTTTTTACCAGAGCACAACTCAGCTCTGGCTTATGGTGGTACAAGGGATTGAACCTGGGGCTGTGCAGCCTCAGGCATGGGAAACTCTTTGCAGAACATGCCATCTATCCCTGACCAGGACCTAAATTCTGTAGTGCACTTTGCTGGATTTAAAAGAAAGGAAGCCAGCCTCCTGTCAGTCCCTGAAGCTTAGCCTGGATGCAGGCAGGGGCAGGACACCTGGGCTTACAACATCCTTCAGAGGGAACTTGGGAGGATCTGAAGACACCCCTCTGGGAGCTTCTCACTGCAGGAAATGGACCACAAATCAAATTCCAAAGCAAGACCCATTCCTATGCGGGTCTTGGTACAGATCTCACTTTGTAAGATGAGCATCTTTCTGCCTTTCCAAGTCAGACCAAGGCTCTTAGAGTCCTCTCTGTAATATCACAGCCATGCTCATGGCTTTCACTTCAGAGTGTTCTCACCCATGTTTGTGTGCAGGCTTCTTCAGGCAAAGAACCCAACTCCTCCAGCTCTGCAGGGGTGGGGGAGCACTGGTCATAGGAGGCCTGTGCGTACATGCTGGCTTTAAATGAGGAATGGGCACTTTCCTCAAAGACATGTCAAGTGCAGAAGCCTGAGCTGTTACTAAGTGTGTTGTGTTTGTGGCTCAGAGAGAAAGGCCACTGTGACTGGGACACAGCTAGCCTTGGCTGGGAGCAAGTAGGAGGCAGTTGTGTTTATGAGGGGCCTGAGGACTGGGTGGAGGAGGGAGGGCCTTGTGAGGCCTGAATAGGAAGCCACATGTGAGGCTGAGTCACCAGGCAGTTGCCAGCTGCAGGGGGGAGGAGGGGAGCGTGCTTCTCACACCTTAACTGCTGGGCTAGAGTGGGGGTGCCTCTGGGTTGGAGAGAATGCGAGTGGAGCCAGCCTGGGCTGCTACTCACTCAGCAACGTGGGGGAGATGACTCAGGAACCAAACACGTGGTGGTGAGACAATGCAATGTCTTTATTGATCAGAGATCCACAGCTTTTAAAAGACAGACCCAGAAGTGGCAAGTTGGAAACGGAAATGGCTAGGAAAGGGGCAGAGAAAGGCAAACTGGGACTGGAAAGATAGGAACTTCCTTAGCAACTGTTGCGAGGGTTTTAACTGGTAAAATCAATAATACCCTGGAGGCAGGGAGGGTCTTGAGAGTAGAAAGAAGATAGATCAAGGGAATGGAATGAGTGGGGATCTTTCAGGCAAAACAGTGATTATGTAGATAGGCCATAGTATCAGGAATGCGGGGTGCTTTGTGAGCCCTGCCAAGCTCAGCCACATCCTCACAATTTCCCAACATCTCCCCCTTTCTTTTTATCTAATGGTCATAATATCAAGAATGCAGGGTGCTTTGTGAGGCAGGGAGTCTGATAAGATGGGACACACCTTTGGGGTTACTCCTGTCCCTCCTTGCTCAACCTCTCTGTAGAGACAGAGACTGACAGAATACAGGCACTCCTCAGGTCAAGCCCTGCCAAGTTCAACCATATCCTCACAATTTCCCGACACTTAACATTCTGGTGCACTAATTCAGGTCTGAAGAGAGGCATTTTGTGAGCATAATTTTGAGCAGAGGTGAGTAACATTTCTATCAAGGGCCAGAGAGAGAATGCTGAAGGCTTTGTCCCCACTCCTCACTTCTCCTTCCCATGCAGAAGTCGCTACAGGTGAGGGTTGTGTGAACAGATGCTGCCTGTGGCCAGCAATAAGCATAGCAGCAGGCAGTCAGTGAGGGGCCCCGTCAGCCCACCAAGCAGAACCCAGGACAGAGCAAAGGCAGGCGTTCCTATGTGCAGGGCTGAGGAAGGGATGCTTTGCACCCAGGTGAAGGCAACAGGCAGGTTGGAAGGTACCTGGGCTCAGGCTGGCCTGGGCAGGGCCCCCAGACTATAAGGAGGGGCTCCCTGTTGGCATGGAAGGATGGCTCAGCAAAGAGAAGCTGAGTTCAGCCCTCCCTGGGAGCTGCCTGGCTTTAATTATTGATGCTAAAAATACATTCTCCTTAATTGTTTTGTGAAAATAAGTTAAATAAAGAGTAAAGCTGCTCCACACACGCACTGGCAAACATTACACTCTTCTCACGTAAACACTGGGACGATTCCTCAGAGTGTTCCTTTGCAAATTTGGTTGCAAAATAACACCCACGGAATGTATTTCCAGCCACAGAGTGCTCTGACAGGGAGCAGACAGCATGAGAGAGTCTGCCCTGCTTTGTAGATTGAGAGGCTGATATTGCCAGAGCTCTTGATGCACTGGTTGGTGCTCGTTCTATTTCATATTTGCATTTAAATTCCTGCGGAACAAAGATAAGATAAAGAGAGAAACAAATGCTGCTTATTCCTGGTTGTATTGAACTCCTGTTCTAAGTGTCACTTAAAGGGGAGAAGAGCTCTGCGGGGGACAGCCCACATGTCCTCTCCAGAGCACCAGGCACCCGTTCAATCATCAAGGAGACATAGACAGGCAGACATATCCCGAGGGCTTCAATAAAATCATAAATCAATAAGGAGTAGCCTGATATGGGGATGAATACAAGGAGCAAATGAAATACTCGGTGCTCTGTCTGACACATCTGCCCATGTGCTATGGGTGGGTGAGACATGGAGAACTGCATCCGAGTTTGGAAACACAACCCTTGCGATTCCGGGATCCTTGTAAAGCAGGATTGGGGATATTCTGGGATGCACCCAGGGTCTCTCCCTTTGAGTAATGTATGCAGAGCTGTCCCACCTCCTGGGTAATTCCTTGGCTCGCCTAAGCTCACTACTGGGATTCCAGGAAAAGAACTGTTCTGGAGGGTTCCGTGGTGCACACTGTTGGTGGGTCCCAGACTCCTCTCTGCATGCCAGGAACATTCCTGCCAATCCCCATGAACTGCTGGTCATCATGCAGCCTGCGAGGAGAAGACACCACTGAACTGTGTCCCAGTTATGAGGGGGGCACTTCAGTGTGCTGATTAGTGAAACCGTTACTCTACATGTCACCCTCAGCTCTAAAAACACATGTGGGAGGGGATCAGAATTGCTGTGGCAGTGGCAACAGTGATTTAGATGATGCATCAGAACTCCCAGAAGCATCCTCTCAGACTCACTTCTCTAAGGAAACAATACCAGTCTAGCCGAATTCTGGAGGGTGGCTGGTGAAAGTCTGATGCCTCACGAGTGGTGTTGAAGGAACGCTTTTCCTTTCACTCACTGTGAGAGATGGAGTAAGAGGAGAAAGAGAGAAGGTGGCACCCAGGACTGGACCTGGGGCTTTGGAAGCCTGGAGTCTGAAGATTGGAGCTCTAGCAGCCTGAGCTGGCTCACCAGTGGAGGCACAATTAATGAGAGTGAGTCAAAAAAGTTCTAAGTGAATGTCAAATTAGGAGAACCATATCTTAGTATTGTTGCTTTGTTACTCTCCCTTCTCAGCTATTTGAGGTCAAGACTGGCTTATTAAAGTCTCTGAGAAATCTGTAGGCAAGGCATGTATATGAAACTTGGATCTTCCAAATATTTTACTCAGACTTTCTTTTTAACCTAAGATTTGGCACTGGAAATTGTCTTCCTGGGAACAGATATTCATGAACCATAATAATAAGCTACAGATGAACAGTGCTCTGGCCATTCTCTCTGTATCTCTCTCTCATTAAAATAAAATGCTAATTTAACAAAGAATGCTGTTTTTTTAAAGCCTGAATTCAATATATATCAGCTCCATTGTTTGATTTTTTTAAACAAAATACATGATAGCTTAGTTGCCTATGGAAATAACAAGCAACATCTATAAATCAAAGTATTCAATACAACAAATGTAGTTTATTTTAGTATTTTTAAGTCAGTTTAAAAAAAAAAAAAAAGATTTTTGGAGGCGGGGCTACAGAGCAGCAGCAGCTGTGTTTCTTTCCTCTCCTCTCATGGGTCAACTAGGAATACCAAAGGAAACCACCTGGGACCACAACAAGAATGGACAAGAACAACTTCAGGAACCCACCAAATCACCGGTGAGTGCAAACATGTGTGGCTGGTGGACGGAGAGGATCCTAGGGAGAGATGAAGTGACTGGTAACAGTCCAGCAGTTTACCAATTGAAGCACCACCTCCAGCCAGTTTCACAAACAAAAAGACAGCTGAAGGAAGGAGAGAACTCCCCTAAGACTCACAAAATGCAACTGTGAATAGCAATGGCCCTCAGAATCTGGGGCAGCAGCAGGGAGGTCCTGTGCTGACACCAGGGGACAGAGAACTAACCGGGAAACTCAGAAGATCTATAGCACAATGGCCTAGCTGTGGGGCTGTCAAAGTCTCTTTGCATAACCACTGGATTATCTCTGCCACACCCTGCTTTATCTCTTGGTCAGAAGTCAGTGATTAAGCTAAGAAGCCTACTTATAGTTTAAAAACCCTCAGGCTGCCATACCCTTCAGGGAAGAAAAAGCACAAAAGAGGCTTTTAAGCCACTGAGCTCCAAATCAGGCATTAAAATACTATTGAAACAATTGTTAACTTCCACAACTGTGAACCCTTTAATTACCTTACTTAGACACAAGTCAATCCAGGCAATAGTGATCAGTAATTTGAAAAGTGCTGAGAGAGGGAACTTATAACATACTATATAAAATGGTTAAACAAACAAGAAGAAATATTGAAGAAATGAGCCAGGACAAGAGTTCAGCTCAAAGCCCCCCCAAGGGTGAAGAACAAAATAATGAGGTCAGCATCCAAACACTAGTTAAGGAAATAATCACAGGAGTGAGTAAAGAGTTTGGAAGAATTGTCATCAGAAATGCAGAAACAACAAATGAGATTCTGGAAGAAAACACTAATTATCTCAAAGTTATTAGAGAGCTGAAAGCTGAAATAGCTGAGCTAAGAACACAACTATCTGAAAAATCTAAAACAGTATCAGAACAGAGTAACAAAATAGATGAACTCCAGAAAACAGTATAGGGGAGAGAGAAAAGAATAAATGAGGCTGAAGACAGAATTAGCAAGATCGAGGATGAATTAGCGACAACTAAAAAAAAAGTAAGAGATCTCAAAAAAATATTAAGAGATACTGAATACAACAACAGAAACCTATGGGATGACTTCAAAAGAAATAATATACACATTATTGGCTTACCAGGGGATGAAAGAGAGGGAGGGGAAGAAAGCATTCTTCAGGCCATAATAGCTGAAAACTTCTCTAGTCTAGATAACATCAAAAACATAAAGGTTCAAGAAGCCAAGATGGTCCCAAACAGAATTAACCCAGACTTAAACACACCAAGACACATCATATTTAGAATGGCAAGGAGTAAGGATAAAGAAAGGATCCTGAAGGCTGCAAGAGAAAACAAAGAGTCACCTACAGAGGAAAACCCATAAGATTAGCAGCAGACTTCTCCACACAAACACTACAGGGAGAAGAGAATGACATGATATCTATCGAGTGCTCAATGAGAAAAGCTTTCAACCAAGAATACTATATCCTGCTAGACTGTCATTCAGACTAGATGGAGGCATAAAAGCCTTCTCAGACAAGCAACAGTTGAAAGAATCAACTATCACCAAGCCTGCCCTGAAAGAAATTCTGAAAGGTCTCCTATAAACAGTCAGACCACCATAAATATGCTATCTATCAGAGAACAATCTAAAACTCTACAAGAATGATGTTAAAATATCTTCAATCTTTGATATCAATAAATGTCAATGGCCTGAATTCACCTATTAAAAGGCACAGAGAAGAATAGGAAGATGGATCAGAAAACACAACCCAACAATATGCTGTCTACAGGAAACCGACCTAACTCAACAAGCAAACACAGACTCAAGTGAAAGGATGGAAAACTATCATACAAGCCATGGCCCACAGAAAAGGGCAGGAACAGCTATTCTCATATCTGAAACGACAGACTTTAAAATCAATAAAATTAAAAAAGATACTGATGGACACTACTTAGTGCTCAGTGGGTCAATCAAGAGGACTTAACAATTATTCACATCTATGTACCCAATGAGAAGTCATCTAAATACATCAAACATCTACTGAAAGAGCTATAGCAATATATTAACAGCAACACACTAATAGTAGGGGACTTCAACACCCCACTCTCTCAACTTGACAGATCATCCAGGCAGAAAATCAATAAAAACATGAGGGAGTTAAATGAGGAGATAGATAAACTAGAACAATTGGACATTTTCGGGGTCATTCTTCCCAAGAAACTGAAATAAACATTTCACTCAAGTCCACATGGATCATTCTCAAGGATAGACCATATATTAGGCCACAAAGACAGCAGCAGCAAATTCAAGAGCATTGAAATTATCACAAGCATCCTCTCAGACCACAGTGGAATGAAACTAATAATGAACAATGAACAAAAGATTGGTAATAGTCCCAAAATGAGGAAACTCAACAGTACACTACTTAACAACTACTGGGTCAAAGAGGAAATAAAGGAAGAAATCAAAATGTTTTGAGACTTCAATGAAAATGAAGACACAAGCTATCAATATATTTGGGACACAGCTAAGGCAGTACTGAGAGGGAAGTTCATAGCCATATAAGCACACATTAGGAAACAACAAAAAGCAAAAAATAAACAGCCTGATTGCACATCTTAAAGACCTAGAAGAAGAAAAACAAAGGAACCCTAAAACAACCAGAAGAACAGAAATAACTAATGTTAGGGCAGAAATCAATAACATTGAAAATAAGAAAACCATACAAAACATCAACGGAAGTAAATGTTGGTTCTTCGAAAGAGTGAACAAAATTGACAAACCTTTAGCCAGACTCACAGAACAAAAAAGGTAGAAGATCCAAGTAAATTGGATCATAAATGAAATAGGAGATATCACAACAGACACCGCAGAAATTCTGCATATCACGCAAGACTTATATGAACAACTCTATGCCACCAAGCTAGAGAATCTGGAAGAAATGGATGATTTCTTAGATACCTACAAACTTCTAAAATTAATTAAAGAGGAACGAGATAACATGAACAGGCCCATCACAGCTAATGAAATTGAAACAGTTATCAAAAACCTTCCGAAGAATAAAAGTCCTGGACTAGATGATTTTACAAATGAATTCTACAAAACCTTCAGAGAAGAACTAATAGCTCTACTTTTAAAATTCTTCCAGAAGATTGAAGACACTGGAATACTCCCTTCCAGCTTCAATGAAGCCAACATATCTTTGATAACAAAAGCAGACATGGACACAACCAAAAAAGAAAACTACAGACCAATATCTCTGATGAACATAGACGCTAAAATATTGAACAAGATTGTAGCCAAGTGGATACAGCACTATAGTAAAAAGATTGTTCATCATGACCAAGTGGGGTTTATTTCAGGGAAGAAAGGTTGGTTTAATATATGCAAATCAATCAACATGCTCCACCACATCAATAAAAGCAAGACCAAAAACCATATGGTCATATCAATAGATGCAGAGAAAGCCTTTGACAAAATCCAACATCCCTTTGTGATCAAAAGACTACAAAAAATGGGAATAGATGAAATATTCCTGAAGATAGCAGAGTCCATATATAGCGAACCTACAGCCAACATCATACTCATGGTGAAAAACTGGAAGCATTTCCCCTCAGATCAGGTATTAGACAGGGCTGCCCATTATCACCATTACTATTGAACATAATGTTGAAAGTTCTTGCCATAGCAATCAGGCAGGAGCAAGGAAGTAAAGGTATACAGATTGGAAAAGAAAAAGTCAAACTCTCCCTATTTGCAGATGATATGATAGTATACATAGAAAAACCTAAGGAATCCAGCAAGAAGCTTTTGGAAATCATCAGGTAATACAGTAAGGTGTCAGGCTACAAAATTAACATTCAAAAGTCAGTGGCATTCCTCTATGCAAACACTAAGTTAGAAGAAGTTGAATTCCAGAAATCAATTCCTTTTACAATAGCAACAAAAACAATAAAATATCTAGGAATAAACCTAATCAAAGAAGTGAAAGACTTGTATACTGAAAATCATGAGGTATTACTCAAGGAAATTGAAAAAGACACAAAGAAGTGGAAAGATATTCCATGTTTATCAGTTGGAAGAGTTAACATCAAAATGAATATAATACCCAGAGCCATATACATATTTAATGCTATCCCCATCAAGATCCCACCCACATTTTTTAGGAGAATAGAATAAATGCTACAAATATTTATCTGGAGCCAGAAAAGGCCTAAAATTGCCAAAACAATATTGAGAAGAAAGAACGGAATCGGAGGTATCCCACTCCTAGATCTCAAATTGTATTATAGGGCCATTGTAGTAAAAACTTCTTGGTACTGAAACATGAATAGACACACTGACCTGTGGAATAGAATTGAGAGCCCAGAAGTAAGCCCCCACACCTATGGATATCTGATCTTTGACAAAGGTGCCCAGACTATTAATTAGGTAAAGAAGATACTCTTCAACAAATGGTGTTGGGAAAAATGGGTTGAAACATGCAGAAGAATGAAACTGAACCACTGTATTTCACCAAATACAAAAGTAAATTCCAAGTGGATCAAGGACTTGGATGTTCGACCACAAACTATCAGATACTTAGAGGAAAATGCTGGTAGAACTCTTTTCCGCATAAATTTTAAAGACATCTTCAATGAAACGAATTCAATTACAAAGAAGACTAAGGCAAGCATAAACCTATGGGACTACATCAAATTAAAAAGCTTCTGCACAGCAAAAGAAACCACTACCCAAACGAGTAGACCCCTCACAGAATGGGAGAAGATCTTTACATGCCATACATCAGACAAGAGGCTAATAATCAAAATATATAAAGAGCTTGCCAAACTCAACAACAAGAAGACAAATAACCCCATCCAAAAATGGGGAGAAGACATGGACAGAATATTCATCACAGAAGTGATCCACAAGGCCTAGAAACACAATGAAAAAATGCTCCAAGCCTTTGATTGTCAGAGAAATGCAAATAAAGACAACAATGAGATACCATTTCACTCCTGTGAGAATGTCATACATCAGAAAAGGGAACAGCAGCAAATGCTGGAGAGGTTGTGGGGTCAAAGGAACCCTCCTGCACTGCTGGTGGGAATGCAAATTGGTCCAGCCTCTGTGGAGAACAGTCTGGAGAACTCTCAGAAGACTAGAAATGGACCTACCCTATGATCCTGCAATTCCTCTCCTGGGGATATATCCTAAGGAACCCAACACACCCATCCAAAAAGATCTGTGTACACATATGTTCTTAGCAGCACAATTTGTAATAGACAAAACCTAGAAGCAACCCAGGTGTCCAGGATCAGATGAGTGGCTGAGCAAGTTGCGGTCTATATACACAATGGAATACTACTCAGCTATAAAAAAAAAAATAGTGACTTCGCTATTTTCAGCCGATCTTGGATGGACCTTGAAAAAATTCATGTTAAGTGAAGTAAGTCAGAAACAGAAGGATGAATATGGGATGATCTCAGTCTCAGGCAGAAGTTGAAAGACAAGATCAGAAGAGAAAACACAAGTAGAACCTAAACTGGAATTGGGGTATTGCACCAAAGTAAAAGACTCTGGGGTGGGGGGTGGGGGGGTGAGAATACAGGTCCAAAAAGGATGACAGAGGACCTAGTGGGGGTTGTATTATATGGAAAATTGGGAAATGTTATGCATGTGCAAACTATGGTATTTACTGTCGAATGTAAAACATTAATTCCCCAATAAAGAAATAAAAAAAAAAAGCAGACTAATAGTTATCCTTCCCTTCCCTGTCTTTACCTGACAGGTGGCATGGTTATTGTTGAGACTCTCCCTGGAATACTGATGATGGCACATTTAAATAACTCAGCTAGGAGATACAGGGTCAGAGACCCCAGTGCACAAATTATATCCTCTTACATTAGCTGAATTTCTGTGATCTAAAGCAGTGTGCAACTGGTTTGAAAAATCAGATCTCACACACACACACTATGCTGTCATAGAATTGGCTTCAGAATCACAGATTTCTGATCTATTTTCGCAGATGCAAGATAATTTGTGTTAGAAAGTTTACTTTTAGAAATACTGAGAATGTTTAGGGATCCATAGCTACCTCGTGTCCTAGAATGGGGTAAGAAAACTTGGGAGAAATGCTGGTCGCCATTGCCTAGCTGACACTCTTCTTTCTGCGGGCAGTGCTGACAAGGAAGCCCTGTGAGTCCCCGTCAAGTGGTTTTGACATGCCACTCATATTCATCGCCTCTTTCCTAAGCTGGGTGGGAAAGTCCTTTTCAGGCTGGCTGAGTCATAACACCTGTGGCAACAGTCGGGGACAACCCAGGAAGTGGAGAAGGAGACTGATCTCACTTCCTCTCAGCATTCTGCAGGTATGACTGGATCCTCCGGTGCACACTGGGTCGCTGGGACCCCGTGAGGACCGTGCCCCTCCTCCACCGCTTGCCTGGAGCTGCAGCATGCTTACCACTGAAAATCTGACGTAAAAGGTGGCTTTGTTGATTCGTTTATTTATTTGGAAGGATGAGAGGATCACTGGTACATGCAATGCTGGATCCAGAACTTAGGACCTCATGCTTGCAAGCCCCATGTTATTCCACGGAGCAACCTCCTGGAACCCAGGCTTAGCTCCCATTGGCTGTCCTGAGTCATGGACTCTGGCTGCACCCAATCATGGACTCTGGTTGCAGCCCTCCAGGGAATGACATGGCTTGATTGACAGGGCAGGGGTCATATTTCCATCCCTGGACCAGAGAGCAAATGACAGGCAGGGGGATGTGTGGTTTAACCAAAGGGTAGCTGATGGGCAGGTAACTAAAAAGGGCTGCTGCTAAGTTAACACTCCAACAAGTATCTGTGAGGTTTCTTGAAGGCAACATTTACATTGAACCAGGAGGTATAAAATACAGGTCAAAGGGGGGTTTCTTTCTCACTGGATGAGTCCCTTCATCCACACTCAAGGGGTGTGTGTGGTCCATGGACCTCCAAGGTCAGCCCTTTCTTGCTCCCTGAGAATTCTGGTGTCCTGGTGAATTTGAGAGTCACATGTTGTTGCTGGGGAACCTCAGCTCAGCAAATGGAAGTGTGTGGCTCTCACTGTTTTCCTGGGCACCTGTTTTGAGGAGTCTCTCTCCGTCCAGCCTGGCTAGTAGGTGGGTCTGGGGAGGCCCTTGCTGTGGTCAGCCCTGCGTTTAACCTCCCTTCCACACAAGGTTAAAATTTATGATTCTCGGGAGTCGGGCGGTAATGCGGCGGGTTAAGCACACCTGGCGCAAAGCACAGGGAGCAGCGTAACAATCCCGGTTCGACCCCCCTGCTCCCCACCTGCAGGGGAGTCGCTTCACAGGCGGTGAAGCAAGTCTGCGGGTGTCTGTCTTTCTCTCCGCCTCTCTGTCTTCCCCTCCTCTCTCCATTTCTCTCTGTCCTATCCAACAACAACAACAACATCGATAACAACAATAACTACAACAATAAAACAAGGGCAACAAAAGGGAATAAATAAATAAATATTTTAAAATAATAAATAAATTTTTTTTAAAAAAAAAGAGAGAGAATTGACGGTTCTCATGCCAAAGTCCAGCTGAATAGAGTCTCTTGCATTGAGCAAGTCGCAGAGTCACTATTGTTTCTTGACTCTCTTTCTCCTGATGAAGTTCCGTCTTCCTGAGCTGCTCCTTCGGGATCTGGGTCCTCAGAGTGCAGTCCACAAGCCTATGCTGGCAGCAGAATCTGGGACCTGGGGGTCAGCTTTTGGCATTTACCAGGATGCCAGGTGAGCTGGACACACATTAATGGTAGAACCCCTTATATTGTTTCCTTCATTTGCCTATCAGGGCCTTGCGCGTGTGAGACCCCACTGCACCCCCTTTAATTTCAGAGACATCAAGGGACAGAGATAGAGAGACCCCACAGCCCCCCCACACACACACACAATTTGTGCAGTTCCCTCTGGAGCCTACCACTGTGCTGACTCTCACCTGACCCCAGGACCACAGCCAGGTCATGGCGCATCAGGTGTGCACTCTCCCAGCAAGCTACCTCCCAGCCCAGGAAAGATTATTTTACAGCTGTGGTTCCCCACACCCAGAGCCCATTAGAATCCCTCAGTCGGTAGTGCAGCGGGTTAAGCGCACATGGCGCAAAGCACAAGGACCAGTGTAAGGATCCCGGTTCCAGCCCCCGGCTCCCCCACCTTCAGGGGAGTCGATTCACAGGTGGTGAAGCAAGTCTGCAGGTGTCTGTCTTTCTCTCCACCTTTCTGTCTTCCCCTCCTCTCTCCATTTCTCTCTGTCCTATCCAACAACTATGACATCAATAACGACAACAATAAAACAACAAGGGCAACAAAAGGGAATAAATAAATATAAAAAAAAAAAGAATCCTTTGGTCTGAGGTCCACACCCAACAGAGCACACATTACCATGCCTAAGACCCCAGGTTCAAGTCCCCTGCCCCCACCTGCAATTGGGAAGCTCTATCAGAAGTGAAGTAGGTCTGCAGGTATCTCTCTTCCATTCTCCCTCTCTGTCTTTCCCTTCCCTCTCAGCTTTTCTATGTCTCCATCAATAAATAAGTAAATTAGCTAATCCATAGGGAAGAGTCCCCAGGTATGTTAAAAACCTAGGCCTCAGTGTAGTTACAGTAAAGCTAAAGTCTCTGCCTCAGACCAGCTATGTTAGAATCTCTGGGGAACAGGGGCAGAGTAGGAGCTCACCAGGACAGCTCACTGCTATGCCATGCACACCATGCAGGTTCCAAGCCGGCCCTCACCGCACCACAGCACAAACCAGAACCACCTGCTAGTTCGGGCCGTCCTAAGGGGTCACTCGGGGAACATCTTCTTCTCTGTTGCTTTAGAGAGTGCTGTCCGCCCAGAAGCTGCCATGTATCTCCCTCACTGATTCACCAGGTTGACAGATTTGCTTTCGGACTCCAGCTGTTGCTAAGAAAGTGCTGAACGTGAGTCCCCCACCCACCCGCACTTGCCCCTCTGCCAGCTGCTCAGGACGCAGCCATGTCTGCCAAGGCCCCCCCCAACTGTGGGCAGGAGTGGACTCCCTGCTTTTACCCAGAGGTTGTCCAGTGTTCTCTTAACCTGGAAGTTCAGGGGGGTTTTTTGGTTTTGTTTTTGTTCATCCACTTGAAATTTCTGTAGCCATATTATAGTTTCAGGTCATATCCATTTTCTTCCTGAAAAGTAAATTAACGTTTATGCCTATGCAATTTTCATGTTATCTTTTTCTGTCTCATTCTGTCCTGTTCTTGGCTTTGCTTTGGCCATCTTTGAAAATCCTTTGTAACTGCCATTAAACACATTCACTTGAGTTTTTATTTCAATTATTGTATTTACTCACATATTGAAGTTCTACTTAGAATGATTCATTCTGGGACCAGACACGTAGCTCACTGGACAGGATCCGTCACTCAGCCAGCCCCTGTCAGGCACACATCCCAAGTCTGAACCAAGCACCACATGGAAAATTCTACAGCACTGGTGAAAGTTTCTTTTCTTTATTTTTAAATATGTATTAGTGGTTTAATAATGATTCACAAGATTGTAAGATCACAGGGGTACAATTCCGTACAGTTCTCATTACCAGAGTTCCATTTCCCATCCCCTCCATTGGAAGCTTCCCTATTCTTTATCCATTTGGGACACTGAACTGAAATTCTTTGTGGGGAGCAGAAGGTGGAAGCTCTGGCTTCTGTCATTGCTTCTCCACTGGACATGGGTGTTGCTAGGTGGCTCCACACCCCCAGTCAGTCTCTCTCTCTCTCTAGTGGGGCAGGGCTCTGGGGAAGAGAGGTTCCAGGACACAGTGGTAAGGTCCTCTCCCCAGAGAGGTCAGGATGGCGTCATGGTAGCATCCGCAACTTGGTGTCTGAAAGGCAGCAAGATATAAAGGAGGAGAAATTGTTTAGTAAGCAGGAATCCAAAAGTCAGAATAGAGCAGCAGAAACTAGGGGGTCTTCGTGTGGGCAGAAGCTAGGAAGTCTATTTTACGTGTGTTCCTTTTTTTATTTGAATGCTAAAGCCCTTATGAACATTTCTTTCCCTTTATCTGAATGAAAACAGTTACCCAGAGCAGCAAAACTATGCCTTAGCTTCCCTCTACCTCTCTCCTGCAACGGTTTTCACTGGGGCTTCACAGCTGCGTGACTGCCAGCAGATTCTCTCTTTTTTCTTATGATAGATAGGTAGGTATGTACATAGATGATAGATAGATAGATAGACAGACAGACAGACAGACAGACAGATAGGAACAACACCACACACTGCTGCACTGCCCCTGAAGCTCTCCTTGTGTGCGGTACTTCCCCTGTGGTAGCAGATGGGTGATCACCAGCCCCCTCTTCCTCCTTTGGCTATCTGAGTTCTCTGCAAAGCATTTACACACGTCACCTTTTGAAACCCTTGACTCCATCATGTCTAGCACATGCTATCTGGGCGATTCCTTGTTTGCTCTGCCCCTGCACCTCCAGTGCTTTCTGAGCAGTGGGTGTGCCCCATCCTCAAGGAGAGAGGCATTCCACCCTCAGACTTGGTGTTGGCTTCAGCCACGTGCTCGGAAATGCAAGTAGGCGCACTCTGGTGTCTTAGCTGGAGGTTTCCCATTGCATGCTGGGAGCCACGTGCGCCCCAGGGCAGGCCTGTACAGGTGCACCTTCACAAGCCACCCCAGACACCTCTAGGTCTAGCCACAGATAAGCAAAACCATGTGCCTGTCACTTGGGTGAGTTTTTGTTTTATTGATTCTATTCTGACCCCAATTCCTGATGGGAAACACTCCAATTTCCAGCTTTTCTTGCTATAAATGGGTAAACTGAGGCTCAGGGTTCAACTAGCTTTGGTTCACCAAGTACCTGCGAGGCTGAGATAAGTACAGGCCCCATGCCACCGCTTGCCTAGCTGTTTTCTTTCCAAGGAAAATGAGCATATTAATATCTCCTTCTTCCAACCCAACCTCCCCTTCTGACTCCAGTTTGGACAAGTGAGAGAAAAAGGCAGTTTCTCCTCATGGTCAAAGGCTGATGGATTGCAGGGATAAGTTACTCAGATGTATTCAAAGAATCATAAGAACATAAAAAAGTCACCCAGGAAAGATGTATAGCCCACCCTGCTGAGTGTTTTGTCTTTCAGAGTGGCACCAAGGGCCGCTGGGTGGGCCATGAGGAGACCTGCCCTCAGTCTCTGAGACGACACCCTAATTAGGGCAGATCTGTCATCCAGCGCTCTTGCTCGAAACCCTTCCCGAACTCTCCTTGTGCCTCTGGCTGACATGGCCTTTGCACACAGCTTTATCTGCAAGCGATCTTCCACTGCCGGGACAGGGACTGAATGACCCTCAGGTCTTTCTGAAATATGGCTTCACGTCTCATAGATCTCACCACTTTAAGCAGAATCTGCGAGCACTTGGTGTTGGGTCTGAATTCCAAAGGGGATGTGAGAATGTCAGCTCTATCCCCTTGTCCTTGCTGTGTGACCTTGAACTAGACACATTGGGACTGAGTTCCGAACTTCTCTTTTCTCTCCCAGAAAGGGACAGTGACTTGAGGCTCTATAGAACTACTGAGTAAAAACAAACAAACAAACAACAACAACAACAACAGAAGACAAATGAGTGTACATCTAGCTATTCAGTGCGGGTTTCTGCTAAGCAGTGAAATGCAATGGCTCTTAGCAGGACCATTACTGATATTTCTGTTTATTTTGCCTGGCACATCTTCATGGTGATCACAGTTGTCACAAACAAACCAACAAACCATGCATGTGACCTCATTTCAGAGGTTTTCAGACACCTGGGTGGTGAGAGGCAGAGTGGGAAGTGAACAGAACGACGTTAGTGCCAATGATACCTCCCCTTCCATTTGGAGTTTTATGGGTACTGGTGTGGGTCTGTACCGAGTAGATCACTGACCTTTCAAAGAAAATCATTAGCATGTCTTTGGCTGTAGGAGTTGTGCATTTTGAGGAGGAGACATAAACTAAGAAAGTAAATAAGGTCACTTGCGGTTCTGTTCTAGAGTTTAACCTTCTTAAATTGACTCTGGGCTCTCTAGATTATCTCATTTTATGTTGCACCCACCCTCCCCTCCAAAAAAAATCAAACAAAAAGGCATGTGGCATGTAATAGCTCTTATGTTAATAAAATTGAATGGTTTTCCCTGGAAATCAGCCTCTCCACTCTTTCTGAAATGTCTCCGTCTGCCCCGACATTTACTTTGCAATGGTAACAACACTCAATCCTCATTGACATTATCTTCTAAATACAATCAGATCAGAAATCAACAGCTTCATTCTCATTCTTCTCGGGTGAGCAGATAGTACAGGACAGGGTCTGGCTGACAGGTCCGCTTCAGTGCCCTGGTTCTCCTCCCCACAGTGCTTGGACCCGAGTCTGAGCCCATGGTGTGACACAGATGCCCCCTCTGCAGATGGCCAAGACTCAGCATTCGCCTGTAAGAGAACTATAGCCCCGAGGGGTGCAGGGACTCTGAATGGGCAAGTACTTGAAGGGGGCTTGTTTCCACTGGACCTGCAATCATGGGGGACTTTCTGGGGCCTGTGAGTTGGGAGGTGCTGAAGAAGGAGCCTTTGTTTTGGTTTAGTTTTTTTTTTTTTTTTTTTTTTTCCCCACACCTTGTCTAAGATCTTCATTCCTCAAGCTGTATCTGGAAAGAAAGCGAATGGTTCACATTATTTTAAAATTCAGCTTCGGAGATGGGAAACTAGCCTATCAGTAGAGCCTGTGCTTTGTCAAACACACAATCTCAGTTTTAATACTGGCACCGTGTGGCAGTTCCAAGCCCAAGTCTCCTCTCCTCTCCTCTCCTCTCCTCTCCTCTCCTCTCCTCTCCTCTCCTCTCCTCTCCTCTCCTCTCCTCTCCTCTCCACACACTTGCTGCTTGTATATGGCCAGGTGTTTGAGAGAAAAACATGGAGAATTCCTCCGTTTAGGGGAGGAATAGTTTCATGTGTTAGGTTCTCGTGAATGCATTTAGAGCAGCCTGCCGTGCGAGTTTGTCTGTGCTGGCAGGAGGCTCTGGAATGTGAGCTTTTCAGTGTGCCGATCACAGTCCCCGCAAACTGGATGCATTGCTCACTCCGTCAGCTATTGGAAACCCCATAGGTCAGAGGTCCTCGTAATGACTGTGTGACACTCCGTTGTCACAAGGTCACAAGCCATCTATAGGTCTTGTGTAGAGTCAAAAAGAAAACCCGTGGGGGGGGGGGTGGATTCTAAGGGCAGAGTTGGGGAGGAGAGATGCATTCCCTCAGTGAGAGAAGCAGCACTGCCAAGCGGGAACGGGCATGAAAACAAGCCCTTGGTGTCTGGAGGTAGGTGAGCTCTGGGTTGGTCCTCCAGTTCAAGGAAATGTTGGGGGACTGTGGAGTCCTTGTCTGTGTGTTGTCCCTGAGAGTCCCATCCGGCTTCAGTGGCAAACACTCTCATAGCTGCATCTAAGCCAGCAACAGCAGTCCTGGGAAAGGCCATGCCTCCAGCATCTCTTTTTCTCATCTGGGGGTCAAATTTCCAAATCCCTAGAAAAAGCTGGGTCATCTGCCCCCATGGGGCTCAGTCAAGCAGGTGCCCTGAACTTCTAGGGGACAAACAGACAGACAGACAGAAACAGAGGACACCTTCTGCTCTGAGTGAGGGCCCACCTCCTGTGAGCATCCGTGGCATGGATGAAAATCCAGTAAAGTGGAGTCAGCCAGAAAGACAAGGAGGACTGTGGGATGATCTCATTCATGACAGAAGCTGACAAATAAGAGCAGAAGGGGAAACAAAGCAGAACTTGGGCTGGGTCTGGTGTGTTGCACCAAAATGAAAGAGTTGGGGGGAGGGGAGCGCTCAGGTCCTGGTGCTTAATGGTGGAGGAAGACCTAGGTTGGGAGGGGAGGGGGTTATACACATGTAAACCACTGTATTTACCGTACACCATTCATCTCCCCAATACAAAAATAATCAAAGAAAATGGAATCTGGTTAGGAATGAAGAGGGAGGCTGGAGAAACCACTGGTGGTGACTGGCTAGGGCAAACAGCACTGTTTGTCCTGGTCAGAGGGCAGAGGGCAGGATGATGTCTATAACACCCACTTTACATCCTTCAGCCAACTATTCTCCCATGGGTGTGAACGCTGCTTGCTGTTGGCTTTTCAGGCCCCTGACTATAATCCAGTACAGCTGCTCCAAGGGTGCCCAAGGGCCAGCCACTTCCTGGTGGCTGGGGTAGACCCTTTGGCCCTGAGGATTCTTATTCCACATCCTTTTTCTCTCTCTGCTAGTGAAGACATGACTCAGAGTCTGCTAAACTGGGCAGCTAACCTAGGAAAGCACAGGAAGTCACTCTCCAGTCTGAAGTTTGTGTCTCACCTGAAAAGGAAATAAGATGTCAATCTTTTATCTCATGAGAAAGTCTGTCATTGAAACTTTGGGACTTTGATACCCAACTCTTTTATTATTATTATTTTTTACTTATAAAAAGGAAACACTGACAAAAACCATAGGATAAGACTTCACATAATTCCCACCACCAGAACTCCATATCCCCTCCCCTCCCTGATAGCTTCCCTATTCTTTATCCCTCTGGGAATATGGACCCCAGGGTCATTGTGGGATGCAGAAGGTGGAAGGTCTGGCTTCTGTCATTGCTTCCCTGCTGAACATGGGCGTTGGCAGGTCAGTCCATACTCCCAGCCTGCCTCTCTCTTTCTCTAGTGGGGAAGGGATGCCCCAACTCTTATAACAAAGTCCCCAACAAAGGGGGGGTGGAAGATATGGTTTCCTTGCCTTTTGAAAATCTGAACTGCAGGGCAGGGGAGACAGCATAATGGTTATGCAAACAGACTTTCATGCCTGAGGCTCCTAAATCCCAGGTTCAATCCCCTGCACCACCATAAGCCAGACTGAGCAGTGCTCTGATGT
Source organism: Erinaceus europaeus (assembly GCF_950295315.1). Lineage (NCBI taxonomy): Eukaryota > Metazoa > Chordata > Mammalia > Eulipotyphla > Erinaceidae > Erinaceus > Erinaceus europaeus. The sequence continues at coordinate 51,352 of NW_026647750.1, forward strand.
CTCTCTCTCTCTCTCTCTCTCCATCTCTCTCAAAAATAAAATAAATAAAAATATTTTTTAAAAAAAGAAAGAAAATCTGAACTGCTCTCCTGTGAGCAGACATTAAAACTCTTTCCTTAGAAATTTGTTTACTTAAGCCCGAGAGTTCAAGGTCATGGAGGCGCCATGTTGTGTCCTCAGCTTCACCAAGACTCCTGGGTAGAAAACACAGGACTCTAGCTCTTATGCAAGCGTTCAAGCACTTTGGTTTGTTTGTTTGTTTTTTCTCAGAAACCCACCTCATCTGGTGCTATTGCAGTCTTCTGTCTCATTATTACTTGTGTCCCTGATGAGGGTCTTAGAGGCTTTCATTACCTAAAGGCCATAGTGTGCAGTTCACTTTATGAAGATTCTGCACCTTTGCAGTTACTGTCTGACTCGGGCCCCATTTGCATGAATAGGACCTGCAGCCTCATGGGACACCCACCCCCAACCCAGCGCCCTTGAACTCCTTAGAAATAGTAGGATGCTGGTGCAAGGTGAGATGTCATTGTCCTTTCTGCCTGTCGGCTGTTAATAAAACCTCTCTGGAAAGCCTTGCGTGCAATGGTATGAAAAGCAGTGGCTTCTGTTTGCTTTTCCAACTCCAGTGTCACTTCACTGAAGAGATGTCGGTCTCCAGCTGTTGTTGTCACAGGGTATATTTCCCCATCCTCCACAAAGATAGCAGCACATTCCACCCTCAACCAAATCATCATCTCATTCTACCACAGAGACTTATGTCTGTGCCACTAGTAACCTTCCTTCCCCCTCCTGAGTCCCCAAATCTATTGCAACAGACTACAGTCTACTGAGGACTCACCCTGTGTTATCCTCATCTTGGTCTCAGCCCATCAGCAAGTGAGATTGTCTGGTATTTCTCTCTCTCTTTCTCTCTCTCTCTCTCTCTCTCCCCTCTCTCCCTCTCTCTCTCCCTCTCTCTCTCTCTTTCTCTCTCTCAATTTTCTTTTTGTAAAAAATATTTTTATTTATTTCTTATTAGCCAGAAACATAGAAATTGAGAGGGGAGATGGAGAGAGGGAAAGACAGAGAGACACCTGCAGCCCTGCTTCACCACTTGTGAAGCTTTTCCCTTGCAGGTGGGGACCAGGGGCTTGAACCTGGATCTTTGCATCACCACCTGGTTCCTGTCCTTCTCCTTCTGACTTATCTCACTCAGCATGATTCCCTTTAGTTTCTTCCATGTTGTAGCAACAGAGACTAGGTCACGTTTCTTACAGCTGTGTATGTAGCATTCCATCATGTGAACATGCCATGCACAGCTTCTTTAACCATTGATCTGTTGTTAGACACTTGGGTTGTTTCCTAATGTTGGCTATTATAGCTCTTTTTCCCCTTATTTCTTTATAATTAATAGTGGGCTACAAGATTTTAAGATGACAGCGTATAGCACCACACCATAACCACCACCAAAGCTCTGTGCCCCCACCCTTTCACCTCCCCAAGATAATAGGTAACCACTAGAGTTCTCAAAAAGTTTTAGGAACTGTTTGGTCTTTTCATTCATTCATTCAACCATTCATTCATTCTTTCCTTTCTTTCTTTTTTGTTTTGTGAAAGTTCATATATTTCACTTCTTTTGATGCAACACACGAATGAAACCATCTGGTAGTTGTCTTTCATCTATTTAGTCATTTCATTAAGTGTTAGCATATCCAGTCCCATCCATTTTTCCCCCAGAGGATACAAAATACCTTTTTGATTGCAGAGTAGTATTCCAAACCTACTTTAGTGAGTCACCTGTCAATGAGCATTTTGGCTACTTCTACTCTTTGGCTACTGTGAAGAATGTGGCTATGAACACAGGGGTTTCTGTGTCCCTTCAAATTGACGGTTGTGTGTCTTTTGGGTACGTACCTAAGAGTCATATTGCTGGGTTGCAACGCAGTTCCGTTTTGATTGGTTTAAAGACTCTCTAGACCATCTTCCAAAGAGGCTGCACTAGTTTGCAAAGCCACCAGCAGTGGAGCAGAGTCCTTTTATCTCCACAACCTCACCAATGCCTGTCATTTCCCATTGTGTTGCTATAACCATTCTCTTGGGTGTGAGATGTAATTATAGATCTTTTTGATAGGTCTTTCTGTGTTCTTTGGATAGATCCCGAGATGAAGAATTGTGAAGTCATACAGTAGGTTGATTTTTAATGTCTCGGGAATCTCCAAACTGTTTTCTGCAGGGGCTGCACTGATTTAATTCTCACCAGCGGTGTGAAAGGGTTCTCCCCCTCCAGCCCTTACCAGCACTTGCTGTCAGTGTCCACTTTGATGTAGGTCATTCTAACTGGAGTGAGATGGTATCTCATTGTCAACTTGATGCATTTCTCTGAGAGTCAATGATTCTGGACATTTTTCATATGTTGTCCATCTGAGTATCTGCTTTGGAGAGCTGTCTATTGAGTTCTTTCTCCCATCAAAGATGTATTCTGAGAATAAAGTCCTTAGGACAAAATATCTGATCTGGAATTAGAGCATATAATTGTGGTCACATGACCTGGCACTGTAGTCAAGCAAGGTACCAAGCATCACCATTTGGCATTTTGAAACTGAATTTAAAGGTAAAAGTAGTGAAGGGTAGGGCTGTAGCGCAGTGGGTTAAGCATACATGGTGCGAAACTCGAGGACTGGCATAAAGATCCCAGTTCGAGCTCCTGGCTCCCCACTTGCAGGAGAGTCGTTTCACAGGTGGTGAGGCAGGTCTGTAGGTGTCTATCTTTCTCTCCCCCTTTCTGTCTTCCCCTCCTCTCTCCATTTCTCTCTATCCTATCTGGTAACAACAACATCAATAACAACAACAATAGTAATGACAACAATGATAAAAACAACAAGGGCAACAAAAAGGAAAATAAATAAATAAAATATTAAAAATAAAAATAGTGGGGATTAATGTTTTACAGTCGACAGTAAATACAATAGTTTGTACATGCGTAACATTTCTCAGTTTTACTGTCGACTGTAAAGCATTAATCCCTCAATAAAGAAATTTTAAAAAAACAGCAGGGGTTCAGTATGACTTCAGTGGATCCAACCTGTGTCACGCTTCAGTGTTTTCATAACTAGGGTATGCAGCTACATGTTTTTATAGCTGTTGGCTTTGCTGTACACATAGCTTGACAGTAAGACTTGCTCAGGTTATGGGAGTGCCCTTAGAAAGAAGAATGACATGAGAAAGCCTTTTTTGGGAAGTCGGGCGTTAGCACTGCACGTAAAGCACATGTGGTTGAAAGCACAGGGACTGGCAAAAGGATCCTGGTTCGAGCCCACTGCAGGTGAGTCACTTCACAGGCGGTGAAACGGGTCTGCATATCTTGTCTTCCCCTCCTCTCTCCATTTCTCTCTGTCCTATCCAACAATAATGACGACATCAGCAACAACAATAATGAGACCACAACAAGGCTACAAAAACAAGGGCAACAAAAGGGGGAAAAAAAATGGCCTCTAGGAGCAGTGGATTCATGGTGCAGGCACCCAGCCCAGCAATAACCCTGGAGGCAAAAACAAAAAAAAACTTTTCTTTACTGGTTTGGTGAATATAGCTTTCAGTCCTAAGAAATGTGTGAACATGTCCAAGAAAATGAATAGCACACGAAGAGGAGGAAGACACATCTGACGGTTTGTTCCATGCCCTAAAGAAAGTCACGTGGAGGTGCACAGAGGGTTCAAAGACAAACACTTTCCCTGACACACTGAGAGCTGGTCAAAACAACCACAGCCACTGGTCTCCAGGACGACCTTCTTTCTGATTAGCCACCATCAGCTGCCCACCTCCTCCCTTTAAACTACAAGCACCCACCGAGTCTCACTCTGAGTCCAGAAGGAGAAAGTTGGGTTCTTGCAGACTGTGCTTTTGGGGGGTGAAGAGCTGGGTAGCCTGTGGAGGACTGAGGCGTCTAGGAAGCCCAATGCTTGAAAGCATTGCTTTCCAAGGAGAGACAGCCTCAAACACACCAGTGCTTGTAGGTCAGAGACTGCGAGTTTCACACTAATAATTGCAAAATCCATTGCTGTCCCTTTTGAGTTTTTTTTTTTGATAAAAGACTATTAAGATGGTATAAAAGCTTAATAAGTAGATTAGTAAGAACAATAGTTCTCGCGGGAATGTTTTGATTCTGAGTATAGCAGCTGAAGATAACCCTAAATGCAATCAGGTCCCGCTGCCAGCATGTGTGCAAGGAAGGTAATATCCTGAGAGATTCTGCCAACAGATGACAGTATTTTTAAAGTATCTCTTTCTCCATTTAAATTAGTCATTCCTCTGGGCACTGCCAACAAAACCTTTGTGAAGAATCACCAGAGAAACAGAGCTCAGAATAAATGCTCAGGGGAAATTTTTTTTTTTTTTTGAAAATTTGGTTTTAGATGTTTCATATCAAAAAAAGATGGATGGCAGTACATCCAAGAGGGGAGCTTTGTGAGTCTGCAGGGCCCTCTGCGATTTTAAGGATCAACACTCTCAAGGTGGCCAGAGTTGAGGACAAAGGGAATGGTGCAGTTTTCCTAAACACACACACACACACAGACACACACACAGATACACACACACAGACACACACACACAGATACACACACACACACACACACACACAGATACACACACACACTCACACACACACACTCACACACACACAGACACACACACACAGACACACACACACTCACACACACACAGATACACACACACACAGACACACACACAGACACACACACACACAGACACACACACACAGAGACACACACACAGACACACACATACACACACACAGAGAGACACACACACACTCACACACACAGATACACACACACACACTCACACACACACAGACACACACACACAGACACATACACACAGAGACACACACACACAGAGACACACACACACAGAGACACTCACACACACACAGATACACACACACACTCACACACACAGACACACACACAGACACACACACAGACACACACACACACAGACACACACACACACACAGACAGTGCACTGCAAAGAGTGTATCCACTGCCTGTTGTCTTGCCTTTTTTTTTTTTTTGCCATTTTTCCCTTTTGCTGTTCTTGTTGTTTATCGTTGTTATTATTATTGTTGTTGTTATTGCTGTCATTGTTGTTGGATAGGACAGAGAGAAGAGGAAGAGATAGAGAGGGGAGAGACAGATGCAGACACCTGCAGACCTGCTTCACTACTTGTGAAGCCACCCCCCTGCAGGTGGAGAACCGGGAGCACGAACCGGGATCCTTGTGTCAGTCCTTGTGCTTTGTGCCATGTGCGCTTACCCCGCTGTGCTACTGCCCAGCCCCTTGTCTTGCTTTTGTTTCCTTAATTCTGGCCCCTTTGGCAGGATGAATTCCCCCCCCCCCTTATGTTCCAGATTTCTCTCTTTGCTAAATGGCTTGTAGAGCAATCAGGGACAATTCACAGACTCAACCTTTCAGACTCGAAAAGATGTTGCCTCTCAGCTGTGTCCTTTCTGCCAAGGAAGAGTGAGTCCTGATAGCCTCATCACTGCTGACTCACACATTCAGCGCGAGCCTGCCTTCCAGTCTCCTTCTCCACTCTTTACTTCATCTTGGAAAGGGCGCTTTCTTGAGGCTGCCCCACACTGGTCACCTCCGGGCTCACACAAGCTGTCCTCATCATCAGCTGGGCAGCTGTCCTGTTCCCAAGAAGCCCTCCTTCTGGTCTCCTTGGCCATCCTTCCCATCTGTGTTTGTTGTTTTGTTTGTTTTTGTCTCATTTTGTTTACTGTGCAAACCATTGTACTCATAAGTCTAGCCCCCTTCTGGATTAGAGAACCTGGAACACCTAGCATAGCACTGACCAAGTGAGAGAGTTCATGGCGTTCCCTTGCCCCGGACGAAGTGATGTGACTCCTCCGCTTGACAATCCATAACCACCCAAACAGGGCATAGCAGGGACTTAGGTAGCTGTTTTCCTCGCACGGCTAGGATGAAGCTGTCAGGCACCTCGCCATCAAGGCCTGGGGAACGTAGATGTGAAAAGTCACGGTGTGCTGTGGCTCCGCAGTGCTAGACCACGGCCGCAGACACAGGCTTTGCAAAGGTGACAGAAGCAGTGTGGCGTTTATGCTGAAACTTTTGTTACTTTGTCAGAACTCTGATATCATTGGAGAAACATTTGAGAGTTCATAAAAAAATAAGTTCATATTGACTAAGCATAGCCATAAAACTGGGTAAGGATCGGTCATTCTATTATCTTACAAGAATTTTATAACCTTGTGCTTTCAAAAACCGTCAAGGCCAACTAGAATCAGAGTGATTTAGAGTGACTCACTGCGTTACATTCCAACTTTCCTCAGCCGCAATTCTGTGGGGTCCCAGCTGTTCTATATCTTCATGGGGTAGGGAAGGAAAGAAAGAGACAGAGAGAGAGAGAGAGAGGGGTGGGGATTTTATACCAGAGCTCGGCTCAGCTCGGGCATATGGTGACATCAGGGATTGAACCAGGGACTCTGGGAGCCATAGATAGGCCTGCAACTTCTGCACTCTATCACATTGAATCATCTCTCTGGCCCTTTTGTTCTACATTATATATATATATATATATATATATATATATATATATATATATATATATATATTTTCCCTTTTTGTTACCCTTGTTGTTTTTCATTGTTGTTGTAGTTATTATTGTTGTTGTTGTTGATGTTGCCATTGTTAGGACAGAAAGACATGGAGAGAAGAGGGGAAGACAGAGAGGGGGAGAGAAAGACCTGCTTAACCACCTGTGAAGCGACTCCCCTGCAGGCGGGGAACCAGGGGCTCAAACCAGGATCCTTACACCAGTCCTTGTGCTTCACACCATGTGCACTAAACCCACTTCACTACCGCCGAACTCCCTGTTCTACGTTTTTTAATCTTCCCCAGTGATTCTGACATTCAACCAAGCTTTAAAAACATGAATTCAGTGCATTTTATATTCCTATTCTAATGCCTGGCTGAATGTGTGCCGATCTAAAATGTGTAGAAGTGACCCATTTACCTCTACATCATTTTATTCCTTGAGAACATCTGTCAATATAGCCATATTCTGAGCCAAATCCATGCAGTAGATACACAAACCCAGAAATGCAGTAGGTGCTCTAGACACAGATATTTCCCTTAAAAAAGTACTCACCATTCCTGAACTATCACTTCACCTATAATAGAAAGGTTATGAAGTCCCTGAAACGAGAACATTTCAACAGTCATGGCCACTCACCTTTTTACTGAGCTTGCTCTGCAGAAGGCGTGCTGGGAAGAAGGCCCCGATGCCTTGAGCCTCATGTTCCCGCAGGAAGCCTGTGAAGCCAGCACCTGCCTATGCTCCCAGGCAGCCCATCCTCACCTGTGAACCAGCCTGCGCACAGACCCCCCGAGAAGCAGGTGAATCCAGGCAGAGACTGGCCACTAAGCAGCTTTACAGCCAGAAAGTCAAAGCCTCACAAAAGCAAGCTAAGAAGGAAAACACCAGCTGGGTGTAGCTCAATGTGTTGGTCCTGTGTGCATGCAGGAAACGTGGCCACACATATTGACGTGAAGTACACGTGTGTTTGCCAGTGATCAGATGCTACAGGCAGCTTGATTGAAGGATGTGGGAGTAAAGAATGTACTGAGTTCTGGAGACACAAGCAAAATGCCCTCCACAAAGTTCAGAGAGAACACGGGACAAGTGTCCAGAGTGAGAGCTGCCAGAGGAGAAGAAGGTCCAGTCCCGGCTGCCCTGCTCTGTGATCGCTGCCACCACGCTCTCAGTTGCTCCGTGTTGTTCTCTTAAGGCCAGCGGGCCCTCAGCAGACCTTCAACAGAAACCAGAAACCAGGTTGGGGAAGGATAGACCTCGGATGGGAATGGGGCTGAGGAGAGCAGACTAGTCAGGCAACAGAAACACAAAGAGTGTCAGGGTTAGTCTAAGTCTGAGCATCCAGCAGAAAGGAGCCATGCTAGTTCCTTACCAAGTGCCAGCAACATTCTCACCCTCCCCAGACACACACAGATTTCCAGTAGACATCCTGCATCAAGCATGTGAGCCGTGGTGTCTCTCATACCTTAGCACATCTGCACCTGTGCCCACCAACCCAACACGGCTGGGTCACATCAGTTCTACACTGCTAATGATGCTCATGTGTGCTATGGGTGGTGAGAGGGCTTCTTCTCAGCTTGCAGTATCATTTCCATTTTGGCAGTGTGTATGTTGCTTTAATAACGAGGAAAACATGAAATCTTACTCATTTTGGAACAAGCCATGGCCTCCCCCACCCCCATGAAGACGCTCCCCACCCCCATGAAGTGCACTCGCCTCTCCTTGTGACCGGCTGGGGAAACACTAAGGCACGACCTGTCTCCACCACCCTCACCAAGCCTCTCCTGTGGAGCCCTGAGCACAATCTAAGGCTGTGCTTCAGGCACCTGAGAACGCCAGCTCGGATGGGCAGGCAGGCATCAGCGCTGAGCAGAAGGGACCTTTGTGGGGCACTGGGAGATAATATTTAGTTGTGCAAAGTGCATCCAAATCGGAGTTCAAATACTGACTTCCAAGCCGATGGGCACAGAAAAGGGGTCAAGTTGACAGACTCCATTTGAATGAGCAGCTTCTATTAAATTTAGACCCCGGGGACACCTTCCTGCAAATACCTTTTGTTTTGTTTTGTTTTGAGTGGAGAACAATTTATATTATAGACACCCCTCTGCTGACCTGTCTCCTGGAAGCCTGCAGGCACTTGACAACTGATGAATAAAATAATGTCTTGTGCTCTTGGGGCTGTTGCAGACCCTTTATGTCTATAAACGCTCTCATTTCCCTGGCATATGGGAGAGGACACGTAGAGACAGGCTGCGCAGATTGACTGAGAGACCGTGGTCTACACCCCAGGGCCACCCATCACGTTGGCTGTACAGGGTATAGAGCGCTCTCTAATGATGCCATTAGACTCTTGAAAATGGGAACTTACCCCTGACTAGGATTCCTCACTGCCTTCTCTTTAGAAGAGGAATAAACTCCCAGGAGTGTGTCTGTGCACAGCTGTTGGGTGTCTGTGCCCCTAGTCAGTCCGTGATAGCCAGGGGTCCTCTTGCCTCACGGGTTTGTCACCACACCCCCAGACTGCCCTTTGTGCTGGGAAGGAGACTAATCAATTTGGAGGATTGCACCTGGCCAGGTGAACAAAGTGGTTGTTCCGTCCTTCCTGCCTGTCATAACTGTTGTCCAGCCTTGGCATCTTTGAGGTTTCTTCTTTGGGTCCTTACCTTGCATTCAGTGTCCCCTGTGAGAAAGTACAGGTGTGAACCACACTCTGAAACCCACAGCAGCTGTTGCCTGTAACATATTCAAACCCATTTCCCCAGTTCTAATGCCCAGGAAGGACAAAAGGCAGAGGTCGGTAAGCGAGTGGACTAGCGAGTTAAAGCCAAGATTCTACGGATGTGTCCTAGAGCACATCATGTCACCTCTGCTTGTCTTCATTCTCCCTTCTGTATAGGGCACTGTCATGGGAGCCCTTTGCTAGGAAGGGGAGATGATTGCAGAAGACTCGGCAAGTCCTTGGGGTACAGGTGCAATTCTGGGGAAGCAGGTGTTGCAGTGACTGTAGAACCAAGGTTCTTTCAGAGGACCTTCAGTTAATGGAAATGCAGCCTTCCTAAACCTCAGAAATTTAGATGATTACGTGTAGTTTCTATCTGGCCCCGTTGTCAGCACTGAGTCATTATTAAATTTGTCCCTAGCAGAACACCATAACCTTTCCGGGCTCTCATTAAGCTCCAGTGACAAACAGCCCCCCACATTAACATTCTCTACTTCCCTGTCTCACAAGACAAATGCAAGAGAGTCTATGTTTGATGTGGATTGTCCACTCTGTCATGCAGACATGTTTGCCCAGAGAAGGGGGCTGGGGACACATACCAACTCGGCCCAAAGCCAATATGATGTTTTCAGTGCAATGTAGTCTAACGAGTTTGGCATGATTTATAAGTCTCTTGTTCCCTGTGGTATGGTATGATCCACAAAGACTTTTACATACCTGCTGATACTTAAATAAACCGAGGATGCAGAGTTTAACGGGGAAGTGGCACAGAGCGTTCACAGAAGAAAGAGCGAGAGGAGTCTATGAAGGGTCGCAGCTTCTAGAGAGACATGTACCCAGACTTCCCTCTCGGAGGACCAAGCCTGAGTGCTTCACTCACTGTCACTGCTATGTTTAAGTCCTGACCTGGTCCAACTCTAGTCACAATGTCCCCAGGGTTACGTGAAGGTGGTCTGTATTTAAGGAGTCTTAGGATGCTGTCTTGGCAACATTGTTGCATGACTTTATCTGAGGGACAGTCGAATCTCCCACAGATAGTAGTTACGGGGATACCCATTCCAGCTCTGCTACTTCGAATTTGGTGGTTTTCGTTTTAGAGGCTGAATATAGTTCCATTGATCTGATGGAGGAGAATAACAATACTTAGATCAAAGCGAGTCCATGGAATCTAGCACATATACTGTCTGGTAAACACAAGCAGTGAAGGCGGAGCCGCAGTCTCCTAGAGAGCACAGGAGAAGCCTAAGGAGAGCCAGATGACCATTTTATAGAAAGGGGTCTTTGCTCTGTGATTCCCTGTCATCCTGGGGATTCTACACTTGTCAGGTCACCTGGGCAGCACACAGAGAGAGCAGACTGACTTCAGAACTCCAGGAGCCAAGGAAGTTGCTGCATGGGATTTGCCTGCAAGTGTAGTCAGAGTTGACTGGTGGTTTGATACAAAATAAAATAAAGATCTCAGGGTTATTGATTGATGCCCTGATGCTTGACAACCAGGAGGAGGCCAGAGCGAGCTCGAAGCATCATGGCATCAACTCAGGAAAGGAAAAAAGTCTGCCCTCCAAGCCTCCATCTCTCGGACGTGACATGTTTACATGGCTCAGTTACGCTGGGTGTGGTCAGCTCTGCTTCTAGCAACAGATGTTGCCACTAGCATCCTTTTAGTGAAGAATTCAGCCTGTGGATTTCTAATTTCTGGTGATTATTATTATTATTATTATTATTATTATTATTATTATTATTATTTTGCTACCTCTGCCGTCCTCAGTTTAAACTGCAGTCTTTTTCTTTTTTACTCTGTATTTTCCTTTCCCTTTGAAATGAAAGTATATTTCTCTTGCTCACATATTCTTCTTTGCGTCTTCCTTGCACAATTGCCCGCCCCCACCCACCCAAAACCAGTCCTCTATCATATAGAAGAAGAAAACAAAGTTCCTACTTTACTTAGGAATGAAGGTTGTACTTAAAAAGGGGTTAACCTTAGTATCCCTGCAGCTAGTTGTCACTTGTAATCCCTGATACCTGTGACCATCTTGATTGGTTGATAAGTGACCTTGCAAACGTGCACGGAGCAATATGGCAAGAATCCTATGATCCAGTCACACATCAACCCAAGTGGTCAGTGACTAGGGCAAAGAACATCCAGAAAACATACCAAGTGATTCTGTTGCAGAAACTTAAAAGGAAGCCTTTCAGCAGAGTGGCTACTGCTTGTAAGTTGATTCCGCATCCATCTCCTGTGAATATGTTTTTAAAAGTCCACTGTGGCCTTCACTGAAACAGCGTTTCATGGAATTAAACATACTCACCTCATTCCTGAAGTGCCCTTGAAAAAGTCAACACTATACCCGCCCCTCATGGTGGACTGAATGCCTTTTGTCACCCAGGAAAAAGTCAAACTAATTAAAGTACGTGAGAGCAAAGCACCTGAACAGACCTTACTGTCAGCTGGTGTCGGCAGGTCACTCTTCCAGCCAAATGTGTGCGTGTAATACAATAAAGTCACTATTCTGCCAGTGCCCTTTCCCTCTCTGAGCCCCAGTCAGACTCCTCTAGCTGCCTTTGATCATGTATAGGACAACGAATGGGGTGTCATAAGCTCTTCTGTTCAGCATCTCGTGTGAGAGCAATGCTCCATCCACACTGTTTAACACTATTCTCTTGAGTATTTTCACTTATCTCAGAGTATAATATCACTCAAAATGATTCCCAAAGTATAGCTTACTTTCATTATTCTTCATGACAAGTACATTTTTACAACACAATTATATAGCTGCATTTGCTTTGACTCTGTTATTCAGAATATCATCACACAGATCTCTGTGAAGATCTGCAGGAAAAATATTTTATGGTGTTGTACTGGGACATTTAGTTGAATGAGCAACGGCTTGTGATGCCTTTTTGAGACATTGTCCCTTCTGTGATTAGTTGTAATTTTCTGTACCTTCTGGTCGATAGGGAAATCGAAGCAAATTTCACTCCCTTCCATGTAAACCTATAGAAATGTGTGGCATGTCATCTTAGTACTCGTCCTACTTCTGTTTCCTCATGTTTGCAATTTGTAGTCACCACCCAGAGACATCGTTGTTTTTTTTAATTTGCTTTTCCACAGAAATCCCTTTAGGAACATTCAATATTTCTTGGACCATATAGTTACAAAGTGTGTTTTAAAATACAGCATTAAAGAAAAATAATATAAACCTATTTATTAGAAATATCACTGATTCTGAGATTAACTTGGCTTGCACACTGCTCAAATTATTCACCTCTCTCGCCCCAACTTAACAACTCCATCTTCCTATCTCATTACAATGTGGGATGAACTCAAAGTTGTCTGAATGTGCATCATTAGAAAAATGATTACAGGGCTCAGTGTTGACGCATCATGTTAAGCACGCTAAATGCAAGGAACTCACAAGGATCTGGGTTTGAGCCCCCGGATCCCCAGCTACAAGGGGTCGCTTCACAAGCAGCGAAACAGGTCTGCAGGTATCTATCTTTCTCTCTCCCTATCTCCCCTTCCCCTCTCAATTTCTCTCTGTCTTTTCCAATGAAATGGGAAAAAAATGGCGCCAGGAGACTGGATTCATAGTACCGGCACTGAGCCCCAGCAATAATCCTGGAGACAAGAGAGAGAGAGAGAGAGAGAGAGAAAGAGAGAGAAAGAGAGAAAGAGAGAGAGAAGAACTGAAAGTTGATTATATATGTTCGGTGTGTTAATGTAATAAAATAATTTGTAACTTTTAACAGCAGTCAAATATTTCAAAATATTGTATGGTATTTGTGTAATTTTAATAGCGTCTTACAAAAACAGATTTTAACTCACATTTGTAACACCTTGACACTAAGTAGAAATACCTGAAATAGCATTACTGTCAGTCACATCACAGATGATTTTACTATTCCTTTCAGATTTGCATTTCCAACATTCTCTACTATGAACATATTGTATTTCTAATCATGAAAGTATTGGGTTTGACAAATCAGGTGTGGAATAAGAATCATCATGACATTAAACAGTAAATCCTGACTCTTGAAGTAAACCATGTGAAAAGGATGCTAGGGGTGTTGGGCGGTAGCGCAGTAGATTAAGCACAGGTGGCACAAAGCGCAAGGACCGGCGTGAGGATCCCAGTTCGAGCCCCCGGCTCCCCACCTGCAGGGCAGTCGCTTCACAGGCGGTGAAGCAGGTCTGCAGGTGTCTGTCTTTCTCTCCCCCTCTCTGTCTCCCCCCATTTCTCTCTGTCCTAGCCAACAACAACAACATCAATAACAACAATAACTACAACAATAAAACAACAAGGGCAACAAAAGGGGCTAAATAAATAAACATTTTTAAAAAGATAAGAAAAAGGAAAGGATGCTAGAGCCAGGTGGTGGTGCACATGGTTGAGTGTACACGTTACCACAAGCAAGCACAGGGGTTCCAGCCCCAGTCCCCACCTGCAGGGGGCTGCTTCACAAGTGGCAAAAGTGCTGAAAAAAACCTCTCTCTCTCTCTCTCTCTGTCTCTCTCTCTCTCCCTCCCTCCCCTTCCACCCTTGATTCCTCTGCCTCTATTCCATAGAAGATATTTAAAATGGTGCCTATATAATCAGTGCAGACCCTGTTCTCCTACGTGGCCATGTACAGTGTCTGGCAGCTGCAAAGAGCCTATGCACAGATTCTCCGGAGTCTCCCTTCCTCCTTGCAAGTGTCTTGTGTAGTGCGAGCTGCCTCCCCAGCCACTGACTAGTGCTTACTTCTACTAATCGCCCATCATATTTGTGGATATAACTTATATGTTTGTGGAGTGTGTGTGTGTGTGTGTGTGTGTGTGTGTGTGTGTGTGTGTGTGTGTATGAGAGAGGGAGAGGGAGGGAGAGGGAGAGAGGGAGAGAGGGAGAGGGGGGAGAGAGAGAGAGAGAGAGAGGGAGAGCTCAGCCAGTCAGACCAGAATAACAGCAGATAGGACACCTTGTTTTCCACCTACCTCCTTGGTGACTCTGTCTGTATAATGGCTTCAGATCTGGCTTCCCTTCACCTATCTGGCTGCAGCCTGAATGTTGAATATTGTATTTCCCCCTCAAAGAAAGTCAATAAAGATTTTATTTTTTTCAATTACTGTTGCAAGGGATGTTTCCCTTTAGGAAAACTAGAATTTAATAACTTTTCTTCAGCAAAGTTGGTGATCTCTTTATTCTCACCATGAAGACTGTAGTCAATCAGGACTCAGTAGGAAGCCAAGCTGAACACAAAGTGATTAAAAGAAAACCCCACATACAAATGCACCCTCTTGAAAATCTAATCACATTATGAAGCTCTAAGCATGAGTTATGAGGTAGCTGAGGCTGGCTGGGTTTTGATGAAGGAGCTGTAATTCCATATCAGCTGCCACAGAACTATTTTCCATCGCCTCTCTGACTTCTCTCTAACTTTAAAATGTGATTTGCCCTGTTATCATCTACTTACGCCATCTTGAAGATCTACCTGGGAAAAATGGTATTCATAATATGTTAAATGGTGTTGCTATAAGATACTTATTTTTCGACATCCATATGGTAAAATCCAAGTGATAAAAAAATAGGATAGGTAATTCATTAGATTTAAAACTTCTGGCTATTAAGATAGAAGCGTTTTCTCAACGCTGGAATTCTGGCCTGAATTCATACCTTATCAGCAAGTGGTACAGAGGAACTTCCTTTTCAAATATGGACATTAGTTTTATCCAGTATTAGACTAGGAGTAAGTTAAGGGAAGTTAAGGGAATATATAGTCGTGGTTAACTGTAATCTATTATATCCAAAGCCCAATTCTTTACCAGTTTTCTATATGGATGCTGAGTTCAAATACTTTTCTTTTCTTTTCTTTTCTTTTCTTCTCTTCTCTTTTCCTTTATTCCTAAAAAGACCATTTCATAGGGAAACCTGAGGAGTGACTTTCTCTGGCTGTTCTCATGAAGCATGTTCTTAGAAATGGATGTTGTCTGATACTAGGGCAGTGGAGGGTGACATTTGGGGCCAGTGTCCTGCACTGACAGGTATGATGTCACACACGGAGGAGGAAAGCTGAGGCGTCTTGCCCCCTGACCCTGTGTACCTGGCGACTCTGAGGGAACAGAGGCTGGTAGGGCAGCAGTACTAGGGAGTCTGTACTTTCTACTGCCAAGAGGCTCTCTGTTTTGCAATGAATACAGACTTTCTTTCAGGATTTATTCATTTTATTTTAATGAGGGGAGGAGGACTGAGCACTGCCAACTCTGGCTCATGGTGGGGTGAGTGATTATGCCTGGAACCTCTGAGGCCTCCGGCATGCAAGTCCAGTGAACAACTGTGCTACCTACCTGGCTGAACACAGATCTTACAGCTGCCTGGGTCCGTGCCAGGAATCTGTCATACTCTGCCCTGGTCTCTTCCTTTCTCCAAGACCCAGACTGGAGAAAGGAGCCTCCAGGCATCAGTGGGCTTTTCTCCCCAGTGCTTTGCTCCCAAAGGCTTTGCTGACTGGTGAGTGACTTGATCGATCCTCCGTGTTTCAACCTGTGTTGGGCCCTTCTCATGCAGGTTTCTGTACGTGTCATAAGGGAAATAAGAGGGGGGGGAGGTGACCCCCCTGCCTTTTCAAGCACAAACCAGAACGTTAGGGAAAAACATGCCAAGGACATGACAAAAAATAAAATGTCCTGGGTCTGGGAGATGGAGATAGTTCGTATAAAGTGCACACATTACCGTGTGCTAGGACCTGGGTTCGAGGCCCTGGCACTACATGGGGGCACTGTGCATAGCACCAAAGAAGCTTCAGGAAAGGTGGACCAATGCTGTAGTATCTTTTTTTCCCTCTCTTTCTTTATTTAAAAAAATATCATTTATTTATTTATTTATTTATTTATTTATTTATTTATTATTGGATAGAGAAAGCTAGAAATCTAAAGGAAAGGGAGTGGTGGAGAGGGAGAGGGACAGAGCGACACCTGTAGCCCTGCTTCAACACTCACAAAGCTTTCCCCCTGCAGGCAGAGATGGGTGCTTGGACCCTGGGCTTTGCACATTGTAACATGTGTGCTCAATCAGGTGTACCACCACTTGGTCTCTCTCTCTCTCTCTCTCTCTCTCTCCCTCTCCCTCTCCCTCTCCCTCTCCCTCTCCCTCTCCCTCTCCCTCTCCCTCTCCCTCTCCCTCTCCCTCTCCCTCTCCCTCTCCCTCTCTCCCTCTCCCTAGCTCTCTCCCTCTCCCCCCTCCCCCTCCCCCTCCCTCTCCCCCCCCCTCTCCTTAGTAAAAGATGATTGATCATGTACAGCATAAGCCTCTACAACATGGTTTTTTTCCTAATAAACCACCAGAGGTCTATTTATATATCTTAACTCACTCCTTTAACAGCTGAAGCTTTTGCCAAAGAAATCATGATTAATGATTTTTACCATTTCCCTTCTGATGGACACTAGAGTTTTATCTTCTTTATTCAGTATTGCAGACAGTGTCACGATAGACACCTGTGTACATACAGTTAATTTCTATAAGACAGATGTCTAGAATAAAAGTTATTGGATCAAAAACAATATATGTGACATACACATGTGTATGTATAAACATACGTGTGCAGTCCTACACATGCACATGTGTGTTTGTGTAATACTGGCAAGTATAATAATGCACGGCTACGCTGAATTCCGAAAAGGTACTGCTGAATTCTCTTGGTGTCCAGACTCCTTTCCTTCATCAAAGCCAGTCAATATCCGAGAGAACTGTTGTAGACAAACTCTTATCAAATTCACCCAAAGTCTAGTCGTTTGCTTTTCCGCTGTCTTTTCTGCCGCCTTAGGACTCCAGCCATCTGGAGATCATAGGTGTGTATTGTCTGTGTTGATAAAGGAACAGAGAGTGCTTTCAGGGAATAGGGTCCTGTAGTGACACGTGTAGCGTGTAGCATGCCTGTCACTTCTCTGGGGTTAATGATTATAAACCACTTGGAAAACTTCATATAGGATTCTGGCAACTTTTCTTTGAGGCAGCTGTTTGGCAGTTCCCACAAGAAGTGATTCTTTGTTGACCTTGCACATTTAGACAGACCCGTGGTGACCAGCCAGCCCAAGGAGATGACACAGAGACAGGTAGGTGTCCCCTAGTGTCTCCATAGTGGGATGTTTTTTCAGCAGAGTGTCCTGTACAGATGGGCAATAGGAGGTCATCCTTGCTTAATCATTTCACAGCTTTCTTCATAGTCTGGTCATTGTTTATATGTGTTTAGTTGACTATGTCTTACCACTCTCACCAAATATCTCTGTGACAGATAGTACCTGATCTCTTACACTGATCATCAGAGATAGGAAAGTGAGAAAAAAATCTTGACAGCCATGCAACTTTGCTCTAGTAGCAATGGTTCCTACGATGCCATCTGTCTTTCTGGCTATGCAAATATCACCATTATCTTAGGAAATGAGCATTGTTCATATGGGGGAGAATAACATCCATTATGTTAGGCCCATAAAACTGGAGTGTGCTGTTGTTGTCTATACACATCTGGCGGGCAGTAATGGGTCCCCAAAAGTTGCTGGTAATTGAGCCTAAGTGAACAAATAGACACAGGCAACATCACAAACAACACTGTCATCTCCTCCATGCCCCACACAGAATGGTTTCCCAAAACAAGGACAGCCAGATTATCACACATGAAATTTACGTTCAGGTAAAAGAGAGCACAAATATTAGAATGAAACTCCCAAGGGAGTAATGAGAGGTTGAGAAGAACACAAAACATTCTCAAGTCTAGAAATGATTAATCAATGGAATTGTAATAATGCTAGTTTTAATAATAATAACTTGTAAATGTTCTGATAGCCATACTCTCTACCACATCATACTCAAGTATCATGATTCTAGAAAGTATTTTTCAATTAAAAATAACTGTAGTAGTTGGAGTAATGAAATGTCTCTGAGATGACTGGACAGTGATCTTACTTGCCTGTGACTTTCTGGAACTTTTGGAGAGGACAAAGCATACACAGAGGGGACAGAGAGGGATTCTGATCCTTTGCTATCAAGGTACCACCAGGACATCAGACAGGAGGAGGAGTCAGCAGCAGAATGTGGGTAACATCTCAGGAAAGCTTCCTGAACAAAAATACCTTACAAGTGGGAAGTGGAAGGAGAAAGAACATAGAAGAATACTGACAACACAGTTTATTATAAATATCAGGGATGCTAAGTACTATTCTAAGACTATGACATCAATGCCCCTCCCCTCACCAAAAATCCTTCTCCCATTAGTAATAAGAATGGTGGTGGTAGCTAAGGTGTGTAAGTCCTGTGTCTGAGTCGCTTATCTGACTCTCTCTGTGATGGTACTCGTTCCCAGGGAATCCCCGAGATGATCATTTACATAATGTCTGGGGGAAATGTATGCTCAGTATCTCAGTGGTTGGCATTTCTGGCTCATTGCATCACACGCAACTCTTTTTCAGAGAAACTGTACTCCTGCATTATACTGCTACCTGGTCTGGGTGCTTGAAACAATTTTGTGAAGACATTTTTCAAAGCCTTTTTAAGTAAATAACTTCATGTAATGTCAGTGTGAATATCATCAAAAGAACCCTATGGCTGAGGCAACTCATGACAAGTAGGACTCTTTTTTTTTTACTTTTTTTTAATATTTATTTTATTTATACACTGTTGTTGCCCTTGTTGTTTAATTGTTGTAGTTATTCTTGTTGTTGTTGGATAGGACAGAGAGAAATGGAGAGAGGAGGGGAAGACAGAGAGGGAGAGAAAGATAGACACCTGCAGACCTGCTTCACCGCCTGTGAAGCGCCTCCCCTGCAGGTGGGGAGCCAGGGGCTCGAACTGGGATTGAGATCCTTGAGCCAGTTCTTGTGCTTTGCGCCACTGCTGGGCTAGCTTCACGGGCAGGAGAGAGATGACCAGTGGCTCATGTCTGAGCTGGGAAGCAGTGCAATGCCATGCTGGCTTTATTCATCTGCATTTATACTCTCCAGGAAAGAAGTGGTAGGGTGTAAAAACAGGGTGTGACTAGGAGAAGGGGCGGAGCGAAAAGAGAGTGCAAACCAGTGGGATTAAATCAGTGCCCTGCAGGCAGGGCGGGTCTCAGGTAAAACAGTGATTATGTAAATAGACTACAGCATTAAGCAATGCAGGGGAACCTGATGTGATGATCAAAACAGAAGGGGTCTTAGAAGCAGACCAACATGACACGTGCGCTTAACCTGCTGTGCTACTCCCAGGCAGGACTCTTGATACACAATAGTCAGTGGTAGGCAATTTTAAAAAGTTGTCACATGCCGTCTATTGATAACTACAGAATGAATTAACCTTTAAAGAAATGGCCCCAGGTACTAGAGGGGCCGGAGTGTCAGACTGGATGAGAGTGCCCCTTGGGATTCCTACTTGTTTGTTTTGCCTGTTGTGGAGTCAGAGCCATCAGTCTATGGACTGAAGTGTCTAGAGTGCAAGTCTAGTCCGAACATCAGTGCCTGTATCAGCGAGAGCAAGTGCTTATCCTCCATCAGCTTGAACGCCCCTGCCTGTAAAATGGAACCAGTGTCTGGCTCTCTCGCATGTGGTTCAAGTGAAGGTGAAATCGAGTAGTGAAGTAAAGCACGAAGGACAGTGCCTGGTGCATGAGCCTTGGGAACATGCTGATCACTGACTTCCATGATTCTCTTCCCCACACTGTGGCAAAGGACACCATGAGACCCCAAGGAGAGTACACATGTGAGAGAGAGCCCAGCTCCTTCTGGGGTAATAAGATCATGTAGATTTGTGTTTTGATGACATGGTGGCTACAGAGAGCTCCCATGGCATTTATCAACTATTAGTGCTTTTAAAAAAAAAACAAAACTTGGAGTTGGGTGGTGGTTCAGTGAGTTAACTGTAGGTGGCACAAAGCACAAGAACTGGCAGAAGGATCCCGGTTCAAGCCCCCGGCTCCCCACCTGCAGGGGAGTCGCTTCACAGGCAGTGAAGCAGGTCTGTGGGTGTCTGCCTTTCTCTCCCCCTCTCTGTCTTCTCCTCCTCTCTCCATTTCTCTCTGTCCTATCCAACAATGGTGACATCAACAATAATTACAACAGTAAAACAACAAGGGCAACAAAAGGGGATAAATAAGTATTTTTAAAAAACTTTTTATATTTTTTATTTACTTATTTTTATTATTGGATAGAGACCTAGAGAAACTGAGAGTGGAGGGAGAGAGAGAGAAGGAAAGAGGCAGAAGGACAACTGCAGTCCTGCCTCATCACTCGTGAAGCTTTTCCCCTGCAGGTAAGACAACTCTTAATGCTTTTGATTCGCAATGGAAAGACCTTTTTTGGGGTGACTGACAGTGCATGTCATCTGACGGACATGTTTCAAGGAGCTGTGGCAAATGGTTTGCCGCCGGCCAGCCCTCCAATCTTCATTCACGTAGCTCCAGGTCCCTGCATGGCTATAGAGGGCAGTTTTCTCTAGGTGTTATCTGGCAGTAGTCACTTAACTGGGCAAGAGCGTTAAGAATGGAAATGTGTGTGTGGAATGGAAAGGTAGGTAGGTAGGTCTCCACATAAGCAGGGTCTGATGAGTCTCTGTGGTATCCTCAGTTCATATCACAAGGGCACCTCATGGCACGAGGAGATGAGCAGACATGTGTACTGGGATTTTCTTAAAGGTCAGTCTAAGCATAGGCATTATGAAGACAATAGACCTGGTAGAACGTCAGAGTCCAGGTGGGATATGAAGCTGCTGAAGGGAGCTGAGTGCTCAGAGTGTACACTTTGGCAAGTGAAGCTGTGCCATCTTGGTAGTGGGCAGAGAGATCCTCAGCTTGACAGGCTCCCTCCTACTTGGTAGTGCCTGTTGGCATCTCATGGGAAAGAGACAGAGCTATAGATCAGATCAGCCCAAGGCACTGCCAGATTGCTGTTGATTGAAAAAGATGTCAGATCTCCCCAGTATGACTTAATGCCAAGGAATTTTGGGGTGTGTGTGTGTGTGTGTGTGTGTGTCTGTGTGTCTGTGTGTGTGTTTACCCAACTACTGCATTAAGGTATACCTGATTAAGTGCACACATTGTAGCATGTAAGGATCCAGGTTCAAGACCCTGGCCCTCACCTGCAGTGGGAAAGCTTCATAAGTAGTGAAGCAGTGCTGCAGCACTCTCTCTGTCTCTTTCTCCCTATCTCCTCCTTCTCTCTCACCTTTCCTTTCTCTATACAAAATAAACAAACAAGTTAAAAAAGCAACATTAGAATGAGAGAAGTCCTGAGTGTGGAAGTTTTAATTTATCTACCTCATTTATTTTGATTATTTTTGTACCATAGTCTCTGTTCCCCTATCGTGTTACTACTGTTTTGTTAGGAAGTATCCTAGATGCTTCTTAAACATAAGAGTTGATGTATAGCTGGTAAGAGCTGGACTTGAATGGGGTGTGTGTTTGTGTGTGTATGTAGTGTTTTCTTTTTATCTCTTTTTGTTTGTGTAACATGATGCAGATGGGCTGCTGGGAAGACAGCATAATGGTTATACAATAAAACTTT
Source organism: Erinaceus europaeus (assembly GCF_950295315.1). NCBI lineage: Eukaryota > Metazoa > Chordata > Mammalia > Eulipotyphla > Erinaceidae > Erinaceus > Erinaceus europaeus. The sequence continues at coordinate 73,198 of NW_026647750.1, forward strand.
CATGCCTGAAGATCTGAGGTCCTGGGTTCAATTCCCAGAAATACCACAAATTAAAGCTGAGCAATGTTCTGGACTCATTCCCTCTGTCTCTCTCATGAAAAAGTAAGAATTGTTTAATAAAATGAACATAATACATCATAGATATACTAAATATTAAAATAAAATATTTTTAAATGAGGGAATTATTGCTGTCATGGGTTGATACAGAAGAGAGGAAGACCCTAACTTCTGGCTGTAGATTATTTCTCCCTCTAGAACAGTCATCAAAATTTTGTTTCTCAGTTCTTACACCTGACTTGATCTAGATTTTTCTGGTCACGTTGTGCCTTTACTTCTGGAATTATAATGAACATAGCAATGGTACCTGTTTGCCCTGTGAGCTGGCTATTTTTGAGAAACTCACACCAAATGCATTCTCACTGCCAGACTCAAGAATGTTGCACTCATATCACCTTGTGGAGATGTGGTCTCTGGAGAAACACATCTAGCTTCACCAGTTGGTGTGGCTTGGATGTTGGAGAGCAAATTGGAATGTTGTTCCTCACTCCGCCACCTCCACCCCCAAGATCACATTTCTGAAGCCACTTTGCTAAACTTGCATAGCTAACAAAAAGGATAACTAGAGCATGAGGGAGTGTAGCCAGAGAAAAAGGAATCAGATTGTGCCATAAGGCTCCAAAAAACCAAGTTTGATTTCTTCAGCTCAACCATTTAACATCAAAATGACACCTATGTCACATATGTTGACATATTTAGAGTGTATGCTCACACGTAATCTATATATTAGTTAATGTAATCGTAAGTACATTTTAAAAATTGTTTATTTATTTATTCTCTTGTTATAAGAGATTAAACATTGCTTATCTGTGGCGTAAGGTCGTACAAAGGATTATGCTGAAGATGTCTAGGGCCTCAGGCATACCACTGAGCATTCAAGCAGACAGAGCTGTCTCTCTGGCCCTCTCAGCTTGTCTGAAAGTATGAATAGGCAGGGAATTTTCTTGGGAAGAAGAGGAACTCCATTTTCATCAAAACATAGGACAGAGCTAAATGAAAATATTGTGAAAATGATTTGTTTACCAAGGACAACGTGTGTGTGTGTGTGTGTGTGTGTGTGTGTGTGTGTTGCTTTCACTTTGTTTCATTTTGTTTATCTAAGAAACCTCTCCCTCTAGTGGGGTCTTCTCTCCCTTCTGCAATGGTGCTCACTTATTCTACTGAGGTTGAGAGTTCACAGATGTTTCAGTGAGGTATTTTAAGAGAAATTCTAGATGATCCACATTCTTTGAAATTTTATGTCTTAAAAAGCATCAAGCAGATTTACCCAGCCAATTAGGCACTATTCACAGGATCAGAATTTGGTGCTGTAAAAGCATGTGACCATTTGCCAGCCTCCTCTCCCTTTCTGTTCCTTCTCTTCTTTTCAAATGGTACATTTCTGTATGTGTGAGGAAATACTAGAATAAACAAATAAGCCAAGAGGAAAACACTTGCAGTCTTAGCATTGAGCAAGAATCACTTATCAACAGTGTGAGAAATATGCTTCCAGGGCTTCCTTTACAGTTACATGTAATAAAAATCTGTCAGGCTGCACTGCGGAGAAGAGAGAGAGGAGATCCGGAGCGAAGAGGGAACACAAATCTTTATTCGCACGGGCACCTCAGAGTTGGGTGAGAGCGCAGTGGTTCGGACCACGAGGAGGTAGCAAAAATGGCCACCTCCCAGACCACCCTCCATTGCGTCTTATCACCAATGTGAAAAGCGGGCAAGAGGGACTAGGGGCGGAAGAAGAAGGGCTTTATAGGGCAACAACCAGGAGTGACGTGTCAGGACAGGATTGGTTGAAAAAGGCACTGTGAAAATATCTCGGGAAGTGGCAAAGCCTGAGGGGACAGCTTGGCAGATGTGACTGCATCTGCATAATTCTCCAGCAATATGACAATAGCTGTCATATTTATACAGCGCTTACACAGTGCCAGTCACTTTAGCCAGTATTTTTAAGTTCCTCCTCCAAAGAGCCTGGTGAGCTGGGGCCGGCCTCATCCTCTTCCCTGATGGCTCTAGACACTGACCAGGAAAGGACCCGTGACATCAGCAGGATCAGAGGGGATGAGAGTGACAGAGTTGGGATTTGCTGTCAAGAGGACTCTGTTCAAGAGCCCCTTCTCCTGGGGTGTGTCAGGTGGTTGGGTGTAGGGCAGGCTACTTTGCAATTCTGAGCCTCAGGTTCAACCCTCAGCATGCCCCTTCCTCTTCCTCTAATTTTGCATGTCTTCTTTCCTTTTCTTTTCTTTCCTTTCCTTTCCTTTCCTTTCCTTTCCTTTCCTTTTCTTTCCTTTTCTTCTCTTTTCTTAAGAATTCACCTTCTCCTAACCAAAAAACATGATCACCATACTTCATTTGCAGTTTTCTGCTTCCTCACTTAATATGGTTACCGTCCCCCATCTCAGTCTATGTGCCATGTTACTAAAAGATGGATTTTTTTCATGAGAGGTAAGAGGAAGCGACCAGGGCACCACTCATCTCTGGCATAAGGTGGTGGCAGGGGCCTCAGGCATGCCAATCCCATGTCTAATGGTGAGTTGGCCCTCCAGCTCATAGGTATCATTTTTCACAAGTCTCCCTGTGGCTCTGTCTAGAAGCCAGACACCCTGTGATCCACTCCATTGGGGCTGTGAACACAGCCACATTGCAAAGGGGTGCTGAACTGAAGATTGTGAGTCTTCATCCTCAGAGCACTAGGGTTCCGACTGACTCATGTACCAACTTTGAAAAACAAAACAGATTGCATGTTACAAGACGGAGCTGCTGGCAAAATGGTCCATCATGTCCAATTTATACAAGTCCATCTCTTGTGTATTGCACCATGTCCTAGAAAACCAGAAACCATGAAAACAAGTGCTCTTATCTTAAAGAACTCAATGACAGCTGATAAAAGATTGCGTTTTCTACAGCCCTTTTTACATAGACCTTCCACCTTAAAGAAGAGGCTTGCATAAGGCTAGGTGGCAATTCCTAGCAAGAGTGGTGACAAAATAAACACCATCTGTTGGTATTGACTTAGCCACAGCATCCACCTCTGGGTGGTCTAACTTCATTGCTTCCAGCAATGCTAAAGGGGCGGCACATCTGGTCTTCAGGGAAAGGACACTTTGGGTGATTCAATGTGGCCATCAATTTACTCACACAGACACTCCCCTCCCTGCTTCTACCCCAGCTGGGGGCCAGCTTCAGTCTCTTGTCTAGTCATCCTTAAGTGGAAGCACCCATGTGGTCAGTGCTGAACTTAGGGAACTGGCCCACCTTACCTGTGTTATGTAGGACCCTCAGAGGAGTGGAGGAGCAGATGGGGTAGAGGCGGGGGGCTTGTTTCAGGAACCTCCTTCAAGCCTAAGTGGAGATCCCAGAGCAGGTGAGGGGACTCTTTCGATGGTGATTGGAGCTGGACCCCAGTGAATGGCAAGAAGGGAGGACTGTGCCTCTCAGACCCTAGCACATTCTGACACCTACTATTCTAATCTCCTCTGAACCATGCCCCCGAGTACCACATGCTCATGGCCAGTTCTCTGGCCACACTGGAGAAGGAGCATATTGTGCTGTAATCAAACAGAATGAGCTTCCAGCCTCAGCTCAGCCTACACCAGGTAGTGGGTCCCAGGTGCCAGGAATCTAGACCTTCTCTGGGGGTCTGCATGGGGTGGGGGGTGAAGTGGGGTGGGTGGGGGAAAATAACTCCACAGGAAGAAGAGAGAGAAGGCAGAAAAGGAGGGGTGGCCCCAGCCTGAGGTCCCACCAGCTGTCCCTGAGATGCTGTGCCTGCCGCGGCTAAGAGACAGATAGTGACCACCTGTCCTCACTGCTGGGCCTGAGGCCTGAAGCTGCCCAGGGCTCCAGTTGTGGCTGTCTTTCCAGCAACACTGGGAGCAAGCAATCCGTCTTTCTTTAAAGACAAACATAAAAGTGTAATCATTTCTTTTGGATAGAGAGAGAAATTGACAAGGAAGAGGAAATATAGAGGGAGCAAGAAAGAGATACCAGCAGACTTGTTCCACTGCTTGTGAAGCTTCTCCTGGCAGATGGGGAGCTGGGGATCGCACCCTGTAATCTGTGTACTCAGTCAGGTGCTCCACTACCCAGCCTAGAGGCTTTCTTCAAACTCTGCCCCACCCCCACCCCCAGCCAGCCAGCCACAGCCTCTTCAGCAGCCCCTCAGCCTCCCCGGACACTATTGGGAGTGGGGGGGGGGGGGAAGCAGCTGACTGGGGCTGCTCTCCAGTTCCCTCCAGTGGGTTCTGGACTCAGTCTGACATGGAAGAGAGCCAGTCATGTTCCAGGGAGATGAGCATTTTTGGGGAGAAAGTTAGGACAGAAAAGAAGTACAAGCCATATAGGAGGGAGAGAGAGGGAGAGAGAGAGAAAGGGAGGGGGGGAGGGAGGAAGAGAGAGAGAAAGGGAGGGAGAGAGAAAGAGAGAGAGAGAGAGATGAGGTATGAAGGTCCCAGGCCCTAGAGAGGGAGAGAGGGAGGGAGAGAAGGAGAGAGGAAGAGAGAGAGGGAGAGAGGGAGGGAGAGAGGGAGAGCAAGAGGCAAGAGAGAGAGAGAGAGAGAGAGAGAGAAGAGGTATGAAGGTCCCAGGCCCCCTGGTCTCTCCAGCTATCTGGTCCCTTCAGAGGAAGGCAGGGCCCTCAGGGGATGAGCTTCAGCCTCTGTCTCCAGGGGTCACTCAGCAGCCTCCATCTGCATGTTGTGACCTTTGCAGTCAGGGAGGCAAGGAACTGGGGCAAGATGTGCAGACACCCTGGGCTGGCCCTGCCTCTGGGCCTTCTCTGGCGTTGCAGGGTGCAGGGTGCAGGGGGAGGCAGCTGCTCTCCCTCAGCTGCCCTCCAGCATCAGCACTCAGGACCTGTCTGCACCCCCTTTCCAGCGGGCCTGCTTGTTTTCTGCAAGGCTCTGTTTGGTGGGCTGGGCCTCCAAGTGAGGCTTCTGGTCTATCCTGCTCACACTTGATCCAGAGTCCAGAACAGTGCTTGGCACAGAGTAATAGGTCGAGAAATATTTATCAAAACGTCGAATGCAGTGGCTAGAGGCAACTGGCCCCATTCTCTCCAATTTAGTGGATTGGTTCCTAATTCTGGCAGTGCAGCCCCATCGCCTGAGGCATCATTGGAAACCCAGTTTCCAGATCATCACCCCTGGCTGGTCAGATGCAGTTTGTCTAGGGTGAAGTTTGGGAGCCTGTATTGGTAATTAGCGTCTCAGGTGACTGGACACAGCCAGTGCCTGGACTAGGGTTCTCCCATGGGGGTCTGCCTGCAGACAGAAGCTCCCCCAGAAAGGCTTCAGCCACAGTCCCCTGCCTGCATGCACCTAATTAGTCCCTAAACCAGGATTTTAAATACACCCTGCAGGCTTGTTCAATTGGGTGCTTCCAGCAGAAACAGTTGTATTCTCATGCAGACAGTGTTTGCAGAATGGTGGGTGGGCCAGCTGTGGGTCAAGTGCCCCCCAGGAAGAAAGACAGGGGAATGCAATTAAGAAAAAGGCTTGAAGGCTGTGAGAAGTTTCCAGTAGCCCTGGGACTTCCTTCTGGAATGGCAGGTGAACTGTGGTGCTCTGCTTGGGGCTGGGGATGAGGTTGCTGAGAATGTCTCAAGGGTTATAGCCAGGACCTGGTGCCTGCATAATGAATCCATTACTCCCTCACTCCCAGTGGCTACTTCTTTCTTTCTTTCTTTCTTTCTTTCTTTCTTTCTTTCTTTCTCTCTCTCTCTCTCTCTCTCTCTCTCTCTCTCTTCTTTTTCTTTCTTTCTTTCTTTCTTTCTTTTTTCTTTTTGATGGAGATAGAAATTGAGAGGGAAAGGGGAGACCTAGAGGAAGAGAGAAGGAGAGGCAGCCCTGTGTCACCGCTCATGAAGCTCCCCGCTTGCAGGTGGTGGTCAGAGGCTTGAACTCAGATGCCTATACATACATGTGCTCTATCAGGCACATCACTGCCCAGCCCGGCTGGCTGGCATGGATGTGGGTGGATGTTTGGAGGAGAAATTCAGAGCTCATTGCTCTATTTCCTTATATCCCACATGAGTGAGCTCACTGGGCTTTTCCATCTGATTCATGTCACTGAAGATGAGCCCCTCCTGCCTCAGTCCTGCTGTAGGAGAAGCCAAGATGTCCCCCTTCCTTACAGCCGAGTAGTAGTCCACTCTGCCCATGTCCCATACTCTTCTTCTCCCATAGTTCTGTCAGTCATTGGGTGCTTATGTTGTTTTCAAGTCTTGGTCATTGTCCAAAGTGCTGCTGTGAACACAGGCATGCAGAAATAGATTCAGATCACTATTTAGAAACTAGCAAAGGAACAAAGCCAAATGAAAATAAACTCTAATGCTCTGAAACAGATCTGAGGCCACCAAAGGGAGAGACAAGAGCAGGAGGGCAAGAAGGCCTTGTGGGCACATTAGTGGCGGGCAGGGGTGGCAACACAGATTCGGAGGCGATGTGAAATGTGCTCATAGAACATATACAGGGGGCCGGGCAGTGGTGCAGCTGGTCAAGTGCACATAGTACAAAGTGCAAGGACTCACACAAGGATCCAGGTTTGAGACCCCTGGCTCCCCACCTGCAGGGGGGGGGGGTTTGGGGTGGGTTATTTCACAAGTGGTGAAGCAGGTCTGCAGGTGTCTATCTTTCTCTCCCCTCTCTATTTTCCCCTCCCCATCTCTATTTCTCTCTGTTCTATCAAAAAAAAAAAAAAAAAAAGGCTGTGCGAGCAGAGCAGCCTTTTCGTAGTACAGGCACCGAGCTCCAACAATAGCCCTGGAAACAAAAAGAAAAAAAGAAAAACAAAACCAAAAAACGCCACATACAGTCCCGTAGACCACTATTGAGCCAATAACAAAAGGAGAAAGCAAACAACCTAAGAAGTGCACACCAGCAGATCAAAAAATAGAAAAGGTACATACATCCTGGCAGTGGAATATGACTCAACCATAAAAAGAAGGAAGCCTGCCATTTACAATGTCGTGCACAGACCTTTAGGGCAGTATTCTGAAGGTAGTAACTCAGACAGACAAAGAAAAA
>NW_026647751.1:0-94770 GCF_950295315.1 Erinaceus europaeus
TTGTTGCTTGGAATGGTGGTTTCATCTTGCAGGCACAGTTTGAGCGATAACCCTGGTGAGGGAGTACAATCTAGCTCTGACTCCCTATTATCAAGTACTTTTTCTATTCTGCTTAATGTTTCACCCAGCAGTTTACTACGGAATTTTTTATGCTAAGTGAAATAAGCTAGTCACAAGTAGACAAATACTGTGTGGTTCCAATTATACAAAGTAACTTCAAATCCCTTCATCTACAACCTTTTCTTTCAGAGGCTTTTTTCATAGTTACTTACCTTCTCAAGCTTGGAGATTTCCTTCTAAGTTAAGTGTCAGATATTATGGGGAAAAAAATTAACATTTGTGAAGAATTTATCATGTGGCCTCTCAGCATAATCATTTAATGTGTTATTATTAATGTTAATAAAAACTGATTTCGGGAGTCGGGCAGTAGCGCAGCTTGTTAAGCGCACATGGCGCGAAGCACAAGGACCCGCATAAGGATCCTGGTTAAAGCCCCCGGCTCCCCACCTGCAGGTGGTGAAGCAGGTCTGCAGGTGTCTGTCTTTCTCTCCCCCTCTCTGTCTTCACCTCCTCTCTCCATTTCTCCCTGTCCTATGCAACAATGATGACAACAACTATAATTAAAACAATGAAAAAACAACAAGGGCAACAAAAAGGAATAAATATATAAATATTTTTTTAAAAAAACAATGATTTCTTTTAATACTAAGGTGGCTAGATTATTATGTTCCATAAAGTTGACTGAAAGAAAATTGAAGGGAATATATAAATATGCACCAAATTATTTTAAGCATATCAATACATTGATAATTGTGGTTCTTAAAAACAATATATATGTATATATATATGTATATATATATACATATATATATATAAAACCTGTATATAATAAAAGCATAAGTAATAGTAAAAAATGTCAACTTAATTATCATCTTTTGGTCTGAGGATATAATTGTACTTTATTTGGAGCATACTCTTTTTATTAAGACCTAAATAAAAATGTTCATTTTTTAAAAACTTTTTGCACTCTTAATATGTGCTTACTTAAAAAAAAAAAAATCTTTCCTTAATGAACCTGGGTTCTTTCACACTATAATGTGTGCTCTCAAACAGGTGAGCCACCACCTGGCCCCTAATAATTATTTCTCTAGCTATCAAAACTCCTCACAATCTCTTGTTTTCAAGCCGCAGTCTTCATCGTCCAAATACTTGTAGAGAAATCTCTTGTTCTAATTGGTATGGTGCTCAAGAATTCTTCATTGCATTAAGTTGTTGTTGCCCTAAAACATGTAAGACTCAAGCTACAGCAAATCTCTCAGGTGATGATAATTTTTGTTTCAATCATGTGGCTATTCGGAACCTGATAGGTAGCATGTGCACAATTAATGATATAGCAAACAGCATTTATATTTTGTAACTCTAACCTAGACATTCTTGCTCTGGTGAATATGAAGTTGGATTATAATGCTGACTTGCTAATATTTTGTGTCTGGAGTCATCTAGAAAGATGGTGATAGTGTTAGCATAATTATTCTAGCCTTAGTCACTGTTCTTCTTCCTCTTTTTTTTTTTGCTTCCCACATGTTCAGTTTTACCAGACCCACTATTTCATTCAGAGAGAGACAGAACGAACAGGGGGGCTGGGTGATGGTGCACCCAGTTAAGCTCTAAGTTCTAAGCGCAAGAACCTGCACAAGGGGGGGTCGGGCGGTAGCGCAGCAGGTTAAGCACAAGGGCCGGCTTAAGGATCCTGGTTCGAGACCCTGGCTCCCCACCTGCAGGGGAGCCGCTTCACAGGCGGTGAAGCAGGTCTGCAGGTGTCTTTCTCTCCCCCTCTCTGTCTTCCCCTCTTCTCTCCATTTTTCTCTGTCCTATCTCACAATGACGAGGACAACAATAACTACAATAATAATGAGAAACAAGAGCAACAAAGGGGAAAATAAATAATAAATAAATAAATAAATAAATAAATAAAAAGAACCTGCACAAGGATCCAGGTTTGAGCCCCCTACTCTCAACCTGCAATGGGGCACTTCACAAGCAGTGAAGTAGGTCTGTAGGTGTCTGTCTTTCTCCCTTCCTCTCTATTTCCTCCTCCCTTCTCAATTTCTCCCTGTCCTTTCCAATAAAATAAGGGGGAGAGGAAAAAAAAAAAGACCAACAGGAACAGTGGATGTGTAGCACCAGCACTGAGTCCCAGGGATAACCCTGCAGGAAAAAACAAAGCACCACAGCCCCTAGCATTTCGTAGTGCCGTGACGCGTGCAGGTCGTGTAGGAGCTTGAGCGTGGCTGGCCAGCACAGCAAAATCTGCGTATCACCTGGTTAGCTCTCTTCTCTGACCCCATCAGCATAATCATTCAGACTTAAATCCTCACATAATAACATAAAACTAGGTCACACAACCAGAAACCCATAGACAACATTTTCAAAAGAACTGATTGGCAAGGTAACTTCAAGTGCCTCAGATACCAATAAATGCGGATAATACCACCTATATATGCAGCCACAAGACCACTGAGTGTATCTCAGTGTCTGTGTGAGAGAAGCAGATGTCTAGTTCAAATGAACTCTGAAAAGTCCAGTGGACTTCTCTCAGCAGGTATAGCCTACGGTCAGGTTGGTTCAGGCAGCCCAGAGGAGTTTGTGAAATCTCGCAGTTGAGCAACATTTCTTCCTACCAGGACCAGACTCCTACCAGGAGGATAAAAACCTGAGCAGGGGGACTGGGTGGTGGCGCACCTGGTTGAGCGTGCATGTCACAATGCGCAAGGAACCAGGTTCAAGTCCCTGGTCCCCACCTGCAGGAGGAAAGCTTCACAAGTAGTGAAGCCGGGCTGCGGGTGTCTCTCTGTCTCTCTCCCTCTCTATCTCCCCTCCCCTCTAGATTTCTGACTGTCTCTGTTCAATAAACAAAGATAACAAAAGTAAATTTAAAAAAAACCTTAACAGGATAAGGACAACAAAAATAAAAGGAAGAGAAAGTTCATATGTAGGTGAGCAAGGTGGATGCCGAAAGTCTCAGAAAATAAGCGTCAAGATTTTTAACTCTAAAGACAACACAAGAGCGAGCTGTGATGAGTTTGAAAAGTTAATGTATCCCCTACTCCTATAAAAGAACAGTGTTAGTAGTTGCACTAAACACAGGCACCAAGAAAGGACCAAAGCAGATCCCCTACTTAAATTTAAGGAAAACTTGCTAAGTTGTAGAATAACTACACCCTTGGCAATGAAGGCACACCCACAAAGTAGATAACAACTGTACTTTATTGTCTCAGGAAAGATAGACTTTCCCCTCCATTCTTTGAGGGTTTCATATCCAGGGAAAAAAAATGCCACTGCAGTGTTACGTGGAGATTGGAAGGAACACTTCTGGACAAATCTCTTCAGAGCATGGCATCACATTCTCTCCCCATCTGAGGTCCAAAGGACAGAAATACAACAAGTCACTAGAGCACTGGGATTTCCCTGTGAGCTTGGTCATTGCTTTTGTCTTGGGACACAGAAAGTATAATAAAAATAATTTAATTTAAAAAATCTGCGATGAAGTGACAACTCTGGAATTATAAGTACGTTTAAAAAAATGAAGATTAAATAGAAGGAATACGAAAGCAAATAGAGACAATAGATAATGCTAGTGAGAGAAAAAGAAAAAAGTAAAGGACAATTTATATACACAAAGCATTGGGGCTGGACAGTGGTTAAGTACTAATAGTATAAAGCACAAGGAACCAGGTTCAAGCCCTGCCCCCTCCACCTGCGGGGGGGGGGCGTCACTTCATAAACAGCAGAGCAGGTCTGCAGGTGTTTATCTTTCTCTCCCTCTTTCTGTCTCCCCCTCCTTTCTCAATTTCTCTCTGTCCTGTCTAATAAAATGAAAAATATTGCCAGAGGATTCGTAGTGCTGACACTCAAGCCCCAATGAGAAACCCTGGAGGCGTAATAAATAAATGGATAGATTGATTGATTGATTGATTTGCCATTAAGTGATAAATTCAAGTAAACCCACACACAGCAGCTCACTGTCCAAAGTGCCCCAACTCCAATACTTCCCAGTCTGGATCTCCATGGCCTGAAGCCTAGCTGTTGTCTCTGGGGCTCCCTCTGAAAACTACATTTTTCTTTCCCTCCTCACCATCTCATCCATCCTTTTCTTACTATTTTGTACACTTTGCTAGATAATTAGCTGACAAATGAGCTCTATTATTGTTTGAATGATCTGTCAGCTGTATTTAACCTGATTTCTCTTTAGGGAAAAAAATATTGAAATCATTGGTATGAAGAAAAAGATAAACATCAGGGAAAAGAATGAAATAGTCTGTTGATAAGTTGAATGAAAGTGCACGGTGGTGGGAAAGGAGCTCAGTCATTGGTGGGAGGATTTTACAGACACCCATGATGGAGACATGAGAAGTTGTATACACATGTGAACAGCTGCACTGTGAGTCACTGTTCTCCCAACACAATGATCTGGAAAAATAAATGCCTTTTTCTACCACTTACAAGCAATTGGAATTGAAACCAGTAAATCTGTAAAAACGATTTTACAGTGAATCTTATAAATACTTACATTATGCATGTACAATAAATATTACCACTTAAGAATACTCGGACGAGGAATGTCTCAGTAGATAAGATATATATATCTTGCTATGTGCATAGTCTATACAGACTCCCAGCAGGACTTGGGACATGGTATGGCACCATGGCACCAGAGGAGTCTCTGATGCTGTGGTCTCTCTCTCTCTTTCTCTGTATATATCAGAATGAAATAGTGACCACCGAAGCAGTGAAATCACACATGCACAAGGCCCCAACTCCAGTGTGTGTGTGTGTGTGTGTGTGTGTGTGTGTACACTCTACACTTTCTGTTGATTCTTACTCAATCTGTAGCTCCCCCCTCTTGGAATGAGTGTTAATATTGGGAATAAACTGAGTCATGATAAATCTAAAATCAGTTGTGCTCCATTTTATTCGTAAGCGATAATGAAAAAAACAACCCCCCCCCCAAAAAAAAAGTGATGTGAAGGAAAAGGAAAGAGAGAAACAAAACAAAAATAAAACTTACTAAAATTGAAAACAACAACAACAAAACACCATTCATTTTGAAATACCATTAAAAAATGCTCCATGTCTTCAGTCATTAATTAGAAAGGGAGGAAGACTTAACTAGAACATCACTCTGACCCGTGAGATGCCGAGACTCAAACTCACTTGAGAGTCCAGTGCCTTATCCACTACAACATTCTGGCACAATTTTATAATGCTGATTGCTGTTGACATTACATTGATAGTAACTGTCACCATGAGGGGATGAATTATTTTTCACATTTTTGTTGTTGTTTGTCCTCACTGGGGCTTTACCTCTCCAAGCCAACTTTTTCAGATTGTAAGTGGGTGCTGAGGGGAGTTACTACAACACCAAAACTTACACCACTGTCAGTGGGAACTGGGCTTGAACCTGGGCCATGTGTGTGATGAAGCGGGTTCGCTGTCCAGGTGCATTATCTTGCCAGCCTGTTAATGTGGGTTTTTACCTGATGTTATTACTGGGTGTTAGTGGAGAGAAACTGCTAAGTTGTAATGTTATCAGAGTGAAGGTGACCACTATTTTAGGGTTCTTAGTTTGTGAAGCGCAGTAGGTGTGACTGTGATTGCAATTTCATAAGAACACTTATTGACATGAAATTATTTCATTAAAATGCAAAGAATGATTTAATTTCATATTTGTCTGAATTTTTTAAATATTTTATTTATTTTATTAATGAGAAAGATAGGAGGAGAGAGAGAGAAAGAGCCAGACATCACTCTGGTACATGTGCTGCCGGGGATTGAACTCAGGACCTCATGCTTGAGAGTCTAGTGCCTTAGCCACTGCGCCACCTCCCGGACCACTTGTCTGAACGTTATAGCTGGCTTAACTATATCTGTTGAAATCCTCACAATGCTTTTATGTAACTTTTTTTTTCATAAAAATGTTGGTTGCTAGTTTGTTATTTGGTCATTCCTGTAATCTCTTGCCTAAATTATCACCAACACTCTGTTAGTAAAGATTAGTACAGGGGCCAGCAGCTAACAGTCTGTTAGTAAAGATTAGCACAGGGACCAGCAGTGGCACACCCGGTTATGCACACATAGTATAAAGCACAAGGACTCTCCCAAGGATCCTGGTTCAAGCCCCCGGGTCACCAGTGGCGGGATGAGGGGGGATATACTTCACAAGCGGTGAAGCAGGTCTGCAGGTGTCTCTCTGTCTTTCTTCCCTTATCAGTGTCTCTCTGTCTTATCCAATAAAATGAAATAAATGGCCACCGGGAGCAGTGGACCCGTAGTGCTGGAACTGAGCCCCAGCCATAACCCTGGAGGCAAAAATAAATCAAGTTTAATAAGATTTAGTGCTGAACAAAAGAAGCACTTATTACAGTATCTGCACTGAGATGTTCAGATTTTGTGTTTCTGGAGGCAGGACCCAGGGCCTTAGACCCAGGTCTGCATACACTGTAATGTGTGCTCTACCAAGTAAACCAAAACCCCTGTTATCATTTTGTATATAAAATTTTGTACATAAACCTATAGTAAGTCACTAATAAATTCAAAATAAATAAATAAAAAGGGATAATGATAATAACAGTTTATAATCATAGTAGCTTTCCTAGTTACTTTTGTGCATCTGGAATGCCCTTATTGTGAACACCTTAAACTCCTATTTTTAAGAGCCATTGTTCCTAGCAGTAGGTGACCTTGGGTTTCAGAGTACCAACATAGGACTTCACGGTGTTGCTTGCTGGGCAGACTGACTAGACCACGATTCTTTTACCTTTTACTTTACTTTTTGTTTACGACAGAAATTTTCAGATATAAATTCCCAGATAAGCCTTTTTTATCATTATTTTTTTTTCAAGAAAGTATGTTTATGTATACCCTGCTTATATTAGGTTTCCAAAGAAGTTCATTCAGCATTCGTAGTTGGTGTGTCCTTTCCTTGATGATCTGCTTTTTTTTTTTTCCCTAGTTAATGATGAATCTATGTTCCTTTTGTTTACAGTGGCTCAGTTTGAAACTGAATTCTACATCAGTGGACTTGCCCCACTCTGTGATCAGCTTGTCGTGCTTTCCTATGTGAAGGAGGTTGCAGAAAAAACGGTAATTTATTTTACACCAAATACAAACAGACCTGGAGACTTTTTTTTGCATTGCGCTCAGATTGGGCTGTTCATGAAAGGACTCAGCTACAGTCTGAGCAGAACTTCCTGGCCTAGAAAATAAAGGTCTGCAGAGATCACCCTGGAGACCTAATATATTACCTTTCAGGAGCTCAGCTCGTCGCCTGCCTGTGTTCCTTTCACTAAGCAAGGGGAAGTTCATTCATTTTATGTTTTTTTGCACCCCCCCCCCACGCTGATCTCTCTTGGCATGTGACTCGAAAGGAATGAAGGATTCCTCTTGCTGAAAGGCAAGACGCTAAGCTGACACTGTACATGAGCAGAGATGACAGCAGTGAAGCTGATCTGCAACAACCAGGGTCCCTGAGGTCAGAGAGAATTACGGACGGGGCATTTCATTGTTTCTCGTGGTCTGGACATACTTGTTTACTTCCTAGTGTCTCAGTGATCTCGAGAAGCCTGATTATTGCTTTGAAATAGAAAACCATGTCTTAGTTATCATGCCAAAGATGGTATGAAATTCATGGCTGATAGGAAGCAGCAGAAAAAATCTGAATTTCACCTTGCTTTGCGTTTATATGTTGAAACCATGCCAAAAAATCACATAGCAACTATAACTGATCGTCTGCAGATGACTTTGCAATGAAGTCTATGTATACTGTCCAGTGGGGAAGCATGTACATTCATATCCATTTGAAGCTTAGGCCAGGCTTATCCTCAGCTTTTCTGTATTATTAGAGCCCAGGGGCTCTGCCAAGGAGAGAGAAGTTTCAAGGCACAATAAACAAGGTGACCTTGATGTAAAAAAAAGGATTTTCTTATGGACACTATGTATAAAAGAAATTGTAATCGATTGTTTGCCCTCTACAATAACACAATTCTCCTTGTCTGTATTGTGTCTCTGTGTGTGTGTGTGTGTGTGTGTGTGTGTGTGTGTGTTCCTTCTCAAATATCTAGGAGTAAAGTAAGGAGAAAAACCCTGGGAGCCCTGGTTTTGAAGTGGTAGCTGCTCTCTGGCATTTCTCTGAGCAAGCACTTGCATTAGGAAGCCATCACTATAGTAACCTGAAGCTCTTGGTGCCCATGTTGCTAGGCAATAGGATGCCGAGGACTTAAGTGAGCACTCAAACCCACCAAATCAATAGGGCTGGCTTCTAGCCCTGGTGCAGGACATCAGTTTATTATTATTTTATTTTATTTTTTTGAAAATAAAAGCAATGGCTCCTGAGGGAGTAAATACAGTGCTTTTTTATGATGAGAAATGTGGGAAAGGTTGAAACTATGATTGAAAGACATAAGGAAAGAAGCAGTAAAATGAAAAAAAAGGGGACCCTAATAAACGATTGACTGGGAAGAAAAGAGGGGGAAGGAAGGAAACCTTTGTTAATAAACGAGAATATTGGAAGGGAGTAAAAATCAGAAAGTTTAGCCCCATAGAACAAATTACAAAATGGAATTTTTTTTTTCAGAGGAAGAAGTGAGTATCTTGGAGGCGAATTAAAAAGTGTATCTCCGTGGGTAAAGCTATTCACTTTATCCACATCAGGATATATGTCTAAATCTTTAAACACCGAAAAAATTAATAAAATCAAGATTCAAGAAATAAAGAGGCAAATGGTGTCATCCACACATGCGCCCTTTTACTGGGACTGAACATACAGTTTATCTGCAATGTTGATAAAAATTTGTTCTCATACCACCCATAATACATCTTTCTTTTTTTTTTTTAATTTTTAAAAAATTTTTTTAATTATCTTTATTGGATAAAGATAGCCAGAAATTGAGAGGAAGGGGGCAATCGTAAGGGAGAGAGACAGAGACCCCTGCAGTCCTGCTTCACCACTTGAGGAATCCTGCAGGTGGGGACTGGGGACTTGAACCTGGGTCCTCAAGCACCGTAACGTGTGCTCAACCAGGTGCGCCACCACCCAGCCTCCATAATACATCTTTCCAAATGTCTTATGCTACCTTTTACTTATGTACATGTCTTCCCACAACTGTAGTCACTTGCAGTTGCAGTGGTTTGGATAATGGGCCAATTGATATATTTTACTCTCCCTGGTCTTTGTAAGGAAAAGAGGGTAGCAAAGCTGTCTAAATATCCTGAACTGAATTCATTTAGTGGTGGGCCACTAAATGAATAGAGTCAGACCGATTCTGTTTACATATAAAATCAGAATGTGAAATGTCACAGTCAGAAGGTAAAAGGTCTGGGGCACGTGGTTTGAAGGGCATCATGCGTCTGCTGAAATCATAAAACCAAGGTGGTTAGTTACAGCCAGTTAGAATTTGTATGGACTATAGAATTGACATTAAAATGAGTCTTTCCCTTTCTTTTCCGCCCCACTCTTCACCCCCACCCCCAGGAGAGAGAATACTGTGCCAGGCCTAGATTGGATATAATCCAGCCACTTTCTGAGACTTGTGAAGAGATCTCTTCCGATGCTCTGACGGTCAGAGGCTTTCAGGAAAATGAATGTAGAGATTATCACTTAGGTGAGCACGATCAAGGATTTGGTTCCTACACTGCATCATACTTTTGGTTTCCCTCTTCTGCAACCAGGTATTTAAACTGAGGTGCTGAAAAGATCTGAGAGACTATCTGGACAGGTTGACCTCGTATGTTGAAAACGAGGGCATTCAGGCCTGTAGCACCGCAGAACTTACTTAAAGAAGGAAAAAATGGGGCCAGGCCAAGGTCAGTAGGCTCCATGGTTTTTGTACTTATATTTTATTGTCATGTCTATTTAAAGAGCCCGCTAGCTG
Organism: Erinaceus europaeus; assembly: GCF_950295315.1. Lineage (NCBI taxonomy): Eukaryota > Metazoa > Chordata > Mammalia > Eulipotyphla > Erinaceidae > Erinaceus > Erinaceus europaeus. The sequence continues at coordinate 9,930 of NW_026647751.1, forward strand.
CCGTCATCACGCCCAACTGCATGTCTCTGGAAGATATGTTCTAAGATGGCAGAGAAGTTATCTTTCTGTCATGACCAAATGCCCAGAGCCTAGAAAAAAAAAATGCCTGGTTCATGCTAGTTGTTCACTGTTTTTTGCTTGTTTGGATGGTTTGTTTTTGTTTTACTCTTGTAAGAGCGCGGCTCAGCTCTGGCTTATAACGTTGCTGGGGGAGTCAGGCTGTAGCGCAGCGGGTTAAGCGCAGGTGGCACAAAGCGCAGGTACCGATGTGAGGATCCCGGTTCGAGCCCTGGCTCCCCACTTGCAGGGGAGTCGCTTCACAAGTGGTGAAGCAGGTCTGCAGATGTCTGTCTTTCTCTCCTCCTCTCTATCTTCCCCTCCTCTCTCCATTTCCCTGTCCTATCCAACAACACAATAATAATAACTACAACAATAAAACAAGGGCAACAAAAGGGAATTAATTAATTAGTTAATTTTAAAAAAAGAACCCAGTCCCCACCTACAAGGGGCAAGCTTCACGAGTGGTAAAGCAGTGATACAGGTGTCTTTCTCTTTCCCGACCTCTCTCTCCTCTCTCAATATCTTTCTGTCTCTATTAAAAAAGAAAAAAAAATAGCGTTGCTGGGGGTTTGCACCTGGGGTCTCAGGCATGAAAGTGTCGCACAACCGATAGTATTGCCTTCCAAGCTCTTGAGTAGTTATTGAGTGAATGAATAAGTGAATGCACTGAATTAGTGTTCAAGAATTAAAGGAAAGCTTTTGTCCTTCAGTCATACAGTGGCCATCTGTTCTCGGGTGGTATTGTTTCCTTGTAAAATGTATCCATGAAAATAAAACAGCTTAAGCTGTTTAGACATTCTTTCCTGATTCAATGACAGTTGATGTTTTTAGACTATTTCCAGTTTTGACCAAAAAAAAAAAAACAACACAATAATACTGTAATACATTATACTATACTATGATATCCTATACTGAAATATTTAAGCTTTCCTCTGTGATCTCTGTATTCAGTGGAGAAATGTGAGAGTCTGTGCTGGGCTTGGCACAAAGCAAACGTGCTCTCCAGCAGAAAGCATCCAATCTAGGTATTTTGCTCAGAGCCAGCTCTGCTGCACACTTGGAAACCCTTCAGAACAGGCTTTATAATTGAATTCTGCAGGAAACCCTCATGATTGGCATTGTGTACAACATGCTGGAATGATAGATTATATCCCCAGGACTTAGGACATCTGTCATTTATGCTTTCGATGGCCTTGACCTTGATGAGGATGAAATGGTTACCGTCTACCATGGGGTGTAATTGTTCTGTAGAAATACAAGCGTGCTATACATGGCTCTAAATAAAGCTTATATGCAATGGGTGATTTCTGATACTCAATAGACATGATATTTTCAGCACATCCTATTTTCTCTTCTTTGTCCTTCCATTTTCTCTCCTTTCCCTTCCGATAATTATGCACGTAAGCATTTTCAAAACACTAAGATGCAGTCTGTCAGTTTCTACTCACTTGCCACCCTACCTAGCAGGCAAGTTTTTTTGTTGTCAGGTTGAGTAACCTGGCCACATCCCAGAAACTACCGCCATGGTTTCTCCTGTTGAAAGTCATGGGAATTGTTATTGTTTCCCTCTCCCACCTACAGAACATTCTGAAGGAGAATCACTTTTTTACATCGTGAGTCCAAGAGATGTTGTAGTGGCTAAGGAACGAGACCAAGATGACCACATTGACTGGCTCCTCGAAAAGAAGAAATATGAGGTAGTTTTCCTGTTACTTTGTTGGACGCATGGATACACTTGTGGGGATATAAGGTTTTTGTAATAAATCTTCCTGCAGGTGGACCCGAGTGTCCTCAGATGAAAATATGTAGGAGACTGGTAACTTTTCTCTTTTCTTTCAAAAAAAATATTTTTCGTTATGTAGGACAGAGAAATTGAGAGAGGATGAGGTGATAGAAGGAGAAATAAAGACACCTGCAGACCTGTTTCACCGCTTGTAAAGCGGAGTCCCTGCTGGTGGGGAGAGGTACTCGAACCCGGGTCCTTGAGCTTGGTGATCTGTGTGCTGAGCCAGGTGCACCACCACCCGGCCTGGTAACTTTTCAAAATCCTTGCAGAAATTCAGGGAGAAAAGAACTGTGAGACGACTTCACTGCTATATTGAAGTTGGTGATGAAAGAGAGTTGGAGTCAGCCTATTGATATGTTGAGTGTGTGTGTGCGTGCGTGTGTGCGTGCGCGCGTGTGTGCGTGTGCATGTGTGTATGTGTGCGTGTGTGTGTGCGTGTGTGTGTATGTGTGCGTTGTGTGTGTGTGTGTGTGTGTGTGTGTGTGTGTGTGTGTGTGCGCGTGCACGCCTTTTTATTGGGGAGTTATGGTTTACAGTACAGTTGTTGACACACAGCTACAATTCCTTACTTCTGAGCAGTAGATGTCTATGAAATATTTTCACCCCAACTTAGATCCTTCCCCACCATCATGCACTAAGACCTCAGTGCCCTGTCTACCCTGTCCCTCCCCTGCCTTCTCTGAATCCTCTGCTTCGGTGCAGCACACTACACCTAACCCACACTTGTTTTTTCCTTTTCCGTCCATTTCTCAAGTTCTACATGTAGGTGAAATCGTCTGGAATTTGTCCTCCTTTTAGCTTGCCAAAGATCAAAACATAGAACTAGTATTTCAGAACGTTCCGTTTGTATTTCTTTTGTGTGAAATCATTCCACCTTGTCCACATTTAAGCATTAAAAGTAAACTTATCAAATTAATACTTAGGATGGTTTGAAAGTTGGGGATGAGAGTGTTCAGCAGACACTTATTACAGGGATATTAATAAATGTACCAGCAATAGTGCGATAAGTCATTAACACCCCCCCAATAACATGATAAAAAAAGAACGGCCTCTTCAGAGAAAAATTATCTAATACTTTTAAAAGTATTGGCCAGGGGGGTGGGCGGTGGCACACTCAGTTCAGCACACATATTACTTGTGCAAAGACCCAGGTTTGAGCCCCTGCTCCCCACCTGCAGGGAGAATGCTTCATGAGTGGTGAAGCGGGTCTGCAGGTATCTTATCTTTCTTGCTCCCTCTCTCTCTCTAGCACCCGTTTCCTATCAATTTATATCCTGTCAAATAGAAATAAAGCAGAAAGGGAGAAAAAAATAAGTGTCCACTGGGAGCTGACGATTCATAGTGCTGGCATCGAGCCCCAGTGATAACCCTGGAGGCAATTAAAAAAAAAAGTATTGGCTCAGACTTCTTAAGCAGATAATGACTCATCATGACTTTATCTTCAAAGGAAAATATATTGGCAAAAAATAAAGTATCATCACCTTCTCAACAGCCCAATACGTTGATGTTAATTTTACCAGCCGCAAAAGTATTCCTGTGTTGGTCTAGTTAGAGAAGCTCTCTAAGTAGACTATATTGATCAGCTAAATTAGAAGAAATAAAATAGCTGAAGACCCTTTGGGAACAAATGTTTTAAAATATAAACTGTTTCCCCACCTGCAATGGAAAAGCTCCACAAGCAGAGAAGCAGGATTGCAGGTCTTCTCTCCCTTTCCTTTCCCTCCTTCCCTCTCTATTTGTATCTAACACACACACACACACACACACACACACACACACACACACACACACACACACACACACACACACATACACACACACGTCATTATTATTAATAGACAGGGACAGAGAGCAGCAGAGATAGTGAGTGAAAGAGACGACATCATGGAAGCTTTCTCCTCCAGTGAAGTGGGGTCAGGCTCAAACCTAGGTTGCTTACGTGCCAACGCAGGGCTTCGCCAAGTCCATGCTGCAGTGGCGATGTTGCAAGAGGGAGTGTGCCCATGCTGTCACGCACAGGGAACTGAGCTCAAGTCCCTGGTCCCCAAGTGCAGGGATGAGTGGAGCAGTGCTGCAGGTGTCTCTCTGTCCGTCTCTTTCTTCCTCTTTCCTCTCCCCTTCCCAATTTGTCTCTGTCCTGTCAAATGAAAAAGAAATGACCAGGTATAGTACAGGCACTGAGCCACAGGGATAACCCTGGTGGTAATTTAAAAATAATTATTATAATAACAGTATAATTGTAAACCTTCTAAAATAAAATCAGGTGTTTCCAAAATCTCCCTTTAGATGTACCTGAGTGTATGCGTACAGATGACTTCTTACGTCTCAGAGGAGAAGAGCCCTATTGTCAACAGAGAGATTTGGAATGACAGATGATTTGTATTTATTTGTTTGAACCTCAGCCATTCAGTTGCGTCTTGATTTGTGTCTGAAATATAATTCCAGTGTCCCTAGTGGGGAAATGAATTCATATGGAAATAAGAGAAGTCTTCCTTTTGCTTGGCTGCTTTTGTTTTTGAGTTTGAATCCAGTGGAGTTAATTCAACCATAACATTAAAAATCCCAATGCTGCAAGTAAAAACCATGGGAAATGGGGCTTTGTTTATGTGGTCCAAATCTTTAAACCATAATAAATATGATGTTTATACCCTTGATATCTTTTTCACCCATCTTCCCTCTTTTATACTTTTTTATTATGTTTATATAAATATAGGAAGCTTTGATGGCAGCTGAAATTAGCCAAAAGAACATTAAAAGGCATAAAATTCTGGTAAGTGTGTAATTTTATGTTTTGAAACATGACTTTTACCTTTCAATAAGTTATAATGAAACCAAAAGTAACTTACAAAGTACAATTTCTATAATTGTTTCCAAGCCATTGGGCTTTAGCCTGTGAAGCCAAATATTTCATTTATTGAATTGTTTTCTGCTTGTAAACAAGAGACTTTGAACCCTGCTAGGAGGTAGTGTCAAGCAGTTTTCAAACTGGGTTTGTGAAATATACTTTACAAAAAAAAACAAAAAACTTTTAAGTGTAGGAAAATTTTTCTTTAAATTTTAAGTAAAAATCATATTATTGTAGAATTTATCAAAAGAATAGAAATTTCTCAGAAGAACAGCTAGATCATTCCTGTGTCTCCATGATAACAGAATCAATTGGTGTGGTCATGGAGATTAATGTAGGGTATGAAATACAGTTTTATTACATTTCAGACAATGGGAAAACATAGTGACTGCAACCCCATTTCTTTGCTAACTGTGTCAACGAATGGGTAGATGGAAAAGGAAAAACAGAGAGGAGGGGCCGCACGATGGTGGACCTGGTGTACACACACAGCCATGTGCAAGGGCTTGGGTTCAACCTCCTTGTCCCCATCTGTAGGGGGAAAACTTTGCAAGTGGCAAAGTGGTGCTGCAGGTTCTCGTCTCTCTCCCACTCTGTCTTCCGTTCCTCATTTTCTGTCTCTATTCAATAAATAAATAAATTGTTAAAGAAAAAAATCTGTCTTCCTCGGATAAGATTCTTAGAGATCTTCAAACCTATACTTGTAGAGGAAAGTAAGGAGTGCAGTTTGGGGAGCAAATGGTGGCGCACCTGGTTGAGCGCACACATCACAGGGCACAAAGACCCGGGTTCAAGCCCCTGGTCCCCACCTGCAGGGGGAAAGCTTCACAAGTGGTGAAGCAGGGCTGTAGGTATCTCTCTGTCTCTTTCCTTCTCTACCTTCTCCTCCCCTCAATTCCTCTCTGTCTCTAGCCAATAATAAATAAATATATAATTTTAAGAAATGAAGTCTGTTTTTTTTTTTTAAATAAGTGTTTTATTTATGTAAGTGTTTGGAAAACATTGCGATAATGTTCTTGAATATAATTAACTGATTTTCTTTATGAGCTGATTTTAGGAAGGGGTGGTTCTAAGCTTTACTGAGAACCTACATCAGATCCTCAGACATAAAGTGAGAAGGAGAGAAAGAGAGAGGAGACACGTGTAGCACTGCTTCATGACTTATGAAACTTCCCCTCCTCCCTGAAGTGAGAACCAGGAGCTTAAACCTAGGTCCTTGAACATAGTAATGTGTGCGCTCTACCTTTTAATATTTCCAGTATTGGATTACTTAGTTTATGCTTTGTCTTTTTTTTGTTTATTTTTAAATTTTTATTTATAAAATGGAAATATTGACAAGACTTTAGGACAAGAGGGGTACATTTCCACACAATGCCCACTCCCAGAGCTCCATATCCAATCCCCTCCCTTGATAGCTTTCTTATTCTTTTTTTTTAATTATTTTTATTTATAAAAAGGAAATAGTAGGGCACCAAAGTAAAAACCCTGTGGTGAGGGGTAGACATGCAGCTTCCTGGGCCAGTGGGGGGTGGGAGTGGGTGGGAGGGATGGGTCACAGTCTTGGTGGTGGGAATGGTGTTTATGTACACTCCTAGTAAAATGTAGTCATATACATCGCTAGTTGTCAGTCTGTTTTTTTTTTTTTATGAATACGTGGACTCCAGCACAAATTCTTTCTGTTTGTACTTTTGTCACCTTAAAAATTCTCTGTAAAACTTCTTATAGAAGTACCATTTTTAAAGAGTGCACAAAAATAACTCAGGAGCTAAAAGAAGAAAAGCTAGAGAGTATTTTTGTCATTGAAAGTCAGGGAGAATAAACGAGAATTACCTGGAAAGAGAACAGAAAACCTTCCAGCAAGCACAGCAGTGTGCTTGATGGTGTCGAGAAATAAAACCACTTGCTTGTGTTGGAGAGCTGAGTCTGGACATAGTTCGTGCCAAGAGATAGATCCTTCTGCTTTCAGTGCCTCATCATATTTTCCGGTTAGAGAGATTCTCCGGAGAGGACAGGGATCAAAGGAGATGCCCACAATGCCAAGTGGGCATAGGCATAAAGATAATGGTTAAAGAAGCTGAAGCTGTGAAGGAAACATTTGAGTTCTCTCAACCTGAACACAGAGCTTCTCCATAGATCTGTGGTGTGCGCCTCCAGATAAGCTCAACATTTCATCATGCTTTCTTTACTCTTTTGTTCCTATAAATGTAAAGTGTGATTTTCTGTAAGCCATTAAAGTAAAAAATATAAAGAGCTAAGAACTGTGCTTAGTCATTTCTTAAAATGGCAGTCTCCTCTGCAGTAATTATGCAGAGAGTTCTTTCCTATATAGGACAGTATGATTTCCTACCAGGCAGGGAGAGAGGGAGAGAGAGACAGAGACACCAGTCATTTCTGTTGCTCTACAAACAAATCACACAAAACTCTTTTTGTATATAAGTATTGATAGAAGTTGAAATCCAAGTATTGTTACATATTCTGTGTCTCCTGGAAATACTTTTTTTATAAAGGACTTTCTTCTTTAATATTTTACTTCTTTTTAGTAAAAGGGATATGAGAGGGAGGGGTGAGGGAAGAGATGAGGGGGTGATAGAAGAGAAACCAGAGCACTGCTTAGCTTTGCCTTATAGAGGTGCTGGGGATTGAACCTGGGACCTAAGAGCCTCAGGCATGAAAGCCTTTTGCACGACCATTATGCTGTCTCCACAGCCCATCAATTTTTTTTGATAGTGTTTTAAAAGTAGAACCACAGGAAAACCAAGTAAGATCTCCATTTATCTAGTAATGCCAGCTTCCCCAAATCCGTCCATAAGGAGGTTAGAAATGAATGAATGACCTTGAGAACTGTGACGGTGTTTAGATCATTGTTTTGATCGCAAGTTTTCTCTTTTTCCTTTTATAAATCCGTGTTTGGATTGTATGTATTCTGATCTCATTTTCACTCTATTGCTGATTTTAATATTTGATAATTTCCTTTAATGTTATGTGTGGTCTGTCCTTTTCATGTTTCTTAAAGCATGTCTTCAAACTTGAAGTAGAGAGGAGAAGTAACTTGCATTGTTAGCACAGGCAACACTTCTGTATACAATGACAATGTGAGATTGTTAGATTATGCTTCTACTATAGAATATATGTAGAAAATCTCTTAGAAGGGGGTAGGCTGGGGCCGGGCGGTGGGACACTGGGTTAATTGCACATAGTAAGAAGGGGTTGGATAAGAGCCTTTAAGACAGTCGCATTGCTTCTTATTATGACTTCTGGAATGGAAATACGAATTATGAGAGAACATTTAAATAAGCTCTGGAAGGAACTTAGCATAATTACATAAATACTCTCCAAAAACAACTAGTATCATTACACTAAACAGAGTAAGATGTGTAAGCAGGTACCAGTCCGTAGCGTTAAGAATCGGAGACACAGCTCTTCAGTTGTTGATTTGCTTTTCCCTAGGATATTGGCTTGGCGTATATAAACCACCTGGTGGAGAAAGGAGACTATGACATAGCGGCGAGGTAATGATGCCGTTTGCATGACTATTTGTCAGTCAGTAAACAGGCACTCACACTGCAGTAAATAAAACTAAGCCATTGTCTACAGTCCACAGAGGGGTTTTTTCTTACACGTTTCTTACATGGAATGTTTTAAAATATTGATGATTTAATCACAGAGTGGTTTAATATGTGTTATTCACCCACCTACTGTCTTATTTTCAACAAAGTAGAAATGTGTTTCTTATTATTTTAATAAGAAAGGTGTCAAGAATCATGACGTATATAAAATGTCTTATTGTTGTTTATTTATATTTTAATTTATTTATAAAATGGAAGTATTGACAAGACCATAGGATAAAAGGGGTACAGTTCCACACTCCCACCACCGGAACTCTGTATCCCATCCGCTCCCTTGATAGCTTTCCTATTCTTTATCCCTCTGGGAGCATGGACCCAGGCTGGTGCAGAAGGTGAGAGGTTTGGCATCTGTAATTGCTTCTCTGCTGAACATGGGTGTTGGCAGGTGGATCCATACTCCCAGCCTGTCTCTCTCTTTCCCTAATGGGGCAGGGCTCTGCAGAGGTGGTGTTGCAGGACACATAGGTCAGGTCGTCTGCCCATGGAAGTCAGGTTGGTGTCATGGTAGCATCTGCAACTTGGTGGCTGAAAAGCATTAAGCTATAAAGCAGAACAAATTATTTAATAATCAGGATCCTAAAGATAAGAGTGTTGCAGATGAGTTTGGAGGTCTCCATTTTGGAAAAAGCTAGTAGATCTATTTTAAGTATATTCCAAGGGGCCCATGACTACTAATTATTGCCTGAACCCAACTACTAACATGCAGGTGGATCAAAGGTACTGTCTGGGGAGATGCTCTCAGAGTTGGAAAAAGGACTAGAAAGCTGGATCAGGGAAGAGAGTAGCTCCTAATATGGGGAAAGTGTATGAATAAAAATATCTGTATTGTTAAGAGTTTAAGAAGAGGGGGCTGGGTAGTAGCACACCTGGTTAAATGCACATAGTACTAAGCACAAGGACCCACGGCACAGGTCTGCAGGCGTCTCTGTCTCTCTCCCTCTCTCTCCCTCTCTCTCTCCCTCTCCCCCCACCCTCTCTCTCTCTTTCTCCCCTTCCTATCTCCCTTCTCTTCTTAATTTCTCTCTGTCCTATCAAGTAAAACAGAAATAAAGAGAGAGAAGGGAGAGAGGAAGGGAGAGAAGGGAGGGAGGAAGGAAGGAAGGGTTGGCTTCTGGGAACAGTAGGCTTGTAGTGCCAGCACTGAGCCCTGGTGGCAATAAAGTTACTATATGACCAATTTAGTGATTACCAGGAAAAATAAGAAAGAGAAGAAGGGTGAGTAAACTTGATAGAATTGGATGTTTGGTGATGAGTATATAAAGATGTTGATTTATGTTGGTGTACACCTAAAAATTACATAATGCTATAATGCATGTTGCTTCAGTTAAAAATATCTTTTTTTTAATATTTTATTTTATTTATTCCCTTTTGTTGCCCTTGTTGTTTTATTGTTGTAGTTATTATTGTTGTTGTCGTCGTTGTTGGATAGGACAGAGAGAAATGGAGAGAGGAGGGGAAGACAGAGAGGGGGAGAGAAAGAGAGACACCTGCAGACCTGCTTCACCGCCTGTGAAGCGACTCCCCTGCAGGTGGGGAGCCGGGGTTCGAACCGGGATCCTTATGCCAGTCCTTGTGCTTTGCACCACCAGCGCTTAACCCGCTGCGCTACAGCCCGACTCCTCCAAAAATATCTTTTTAAAAAGAAGACAACAAAACCAGCAGTTCTCATCTGGATAAATAGGAAAATCAGAGCTGGGTAGTCATTGATCAAACTCTTTGTCAGAGCCTTTCTGGGTGTTGTTTACTGACTGTCCTGGTTCCCTCAGTGCCGTACATACAATCAGATGAGTAAGGGTACCTTTTCACTCACTGGCACTTGACAGACTTGTCAGAACTGTGGGATGAGAGCTTAGGCAACGGAAAATGCACTAATTCTGCTTCTGTTTATACTTTTTTAAATTTATACTTTCTTCCTTGGATATTTTTACTTCTAGAAAATGTCAGAAAATTCTTGGGAAAAATGCAGCACTCTGGGAATATGAAGTTTATAAATTTAAAGAAATTGGACAGCTTAAGGTAAGCAAAGCTTTATTTTTAGCTCTTCCTAATGTATTAATATTGGGATGGAAAGAAAATTAAGATAATGGTTATTCTTTGTTAAAAAGCTAGTAGCTGGGAGTCGGGTGGTAGCATAGCGGGTTAAGCACACCTGGCACGAAGCGCAAGGACCAGCATAAGGATCCCAGTTCGAGCCCCCGTCTCCCCACCTGCAGGGGAGTCGCTTCACAGGCGGTGAAGCAGGTCTGCAGGTGTCTGTCTTTCTCTCCCCCTCTCTGTCTTCCCCTCCTCTCTCCATTTCTCTCTGTCCTATCCATCAACAACAACATCAGTAACAACAACAATAACTATAACAACAATAAAAAACAAGGGCAACAAAAGGGAAAATAAATAAATATGAAAAAGAATATATATATTTTTAAAAGCTAGTAACTATGTTGAACTGGCAAGAGAAATCAAGCTTTGAGAAATGTGTTTCAATATGTAAACTCAGTATATGCTTATTCTGCATAAAACATCTATCAGTACATTCGCTTTCTTATCTCCTTTGAATTCTCTTCATTCAGATGTTTTGTGTTGTCTTATTAATGTGGGGTAGGGGAAGGAACCCAAGATTCTACACATAGATAATTCCACTAAGTGACCACCTCCGTTGAATTTTCTTCTTGTTTTTTGTTTGTTTGTTTGTTTGTTTGTTTTTGAGAAAGAGAGCAAGAGTCAGAGCGTAAGAAGAGACACCAGCCCCCTTTACACTTCTTTATCTTTTTTTAAGGTAGTGTACAATATTCAAACCTATCAATTACTCCTCTGTTTGCTCAAACCATTTTCCAAACATTTGCAGACTTTTTCTCACCTTTGAAGTTGGGACTGTAAAATTTGGAGTTGTTCTTTAAAATTTCAAGTTATTTAGAAATTTCAACCTCTGACTCTTCCTATACTGGCCCAGTGTTTATCTTTCTTGGACACTTATCATTTTATTGGGCTGCGCTTAAAGGTTTTTCACCTAGATTTATGATCAAGTTAACTTTAATGACTCTGTAACCCAGGCCGACCCCTCTTTTGAATCTCATATTGAGATATTGAAAGTGCAGGATAACCATTTCTTTCTGTATGCCCTACTACTGATAGTGATCATTCAAATTAATGTGAATTGACTTCCCTCCTAAAATGTCTTTCCCCTTTCACGCGGTGTTCATGACATCACAAGCAACCATTTCCTCCATGGCTAATAGCTGGAAGTCGTTGTATTGAGGTGAACACCTGACTCATTTCCTGATTCTCTTCCACCTCTAGTTCTTATGGTTTTTACCTTGTTCCTGGGGATTGGGCCCCGTCTCCTGCCATCGTCTAGTGCCATTGCTTTAGCTCTTGACACATTAGAGACGATCTTAAACCCAGTGTTAGCTGTTTATAAAATAGACCCAGCCACTCACTTCCCTAACATCTTCTTTTTCTCTTGTCCAGAGATTAAAGCTGACTTCCTTTCTTGATTTCACCTCACCTACCTCACCAACCTTTATGTCATTTCACTGACTTAGTCTTCCATATTTAATTCTCTACTCAAGCCCCTGCCCCCTGCTTGCAGGGGGGGGGGGGGGCACTTCTCAAGCAGTGAAGCAGGTCTGCAAATCTCAGTATCTCTCTCTCTCTCCCTTTCCTCTTAATTTCTCTCTGTCCCATGCGACAAAATAGAAAGGGATGGGGGAAGGGAAAAAATGGCCACCAGGGCATTTGCATCTGTAGTGCTGAGCCCCAGCAACACCCTGGCGACAAATAAAAAACGAACAAAAAAATAAATAAATAAATAAAACAACTAGGATTTAATCCCCAGTGCTCACCCAAGGCCCACTTCATAGAATGAGTGTTGGAGTAGCATTGCAGGTATCTCTCCTCTGTCTCTTTCTCTCACCCTCTATCAAAAGAGAGAGAGAGAGAGAGAGAGAATATGTGAGAATAAAAAAGATGATGTATTCTAGTTGGAAGTAAAGATAACTCATTGATTATTTTAAGGAATGGACTTTCATAATCTCTGATATCCTGCCACCTATTATTTAGATTTCAACTGATTCATCAAGAAGGAAAATAAATAAATTTTAAACTAAGGGATGTTTTTATTCATTCTTTTATTCATTTTATTCATTCTTATTAATTCATTTATTCATCTTATATGTACCTTTGAAAATGTAATATCATATGAATAGAGTTTATTGGGATTTTTCCATGATAATTTTCCAAGTTACTGTGTTTCCTTACATTTGTGTTTCCTGAGTGATAGAAATATATTTGTTTTGCCACATTTTAAAGGGGTTTTCCCCCCTTTTCCTGTCCTAGGCTATTAGTCCTTATTTGCCGAGAGGGGATCCAGTTCTGAAACCACTTATCTATGAAATGATCTTACACGAATTTTTGGAAAGTGATTATGAGGTATGGTATTTTGATATAGTCATGCTTCCTTGTTCTCAGTAAAGAGATGCTCAGGAAAGGAGGACAGTATTGTAAGGGGGCAACAGTCTTAAAGGAAACAGGTTTGCAGTTTTGTGTAGAAGAATCTGAAGAGTTTAAACCCAGATAGTCATGTTTAGGTAGGTGGTAAGAGTCATTAACTCATGTACATTTTGAAGAATGTCTGAATGGTATCTCTTCAGTAGATCTAATGGGCAAAGATGGAAGTACTGTTTGGGGAATTTCTCAGAATAGCAACTGCTGTTGATGTTTTACTACCCCTGAGGAGTTCAGAACTTCCAAAATCATTTGAATTAGAACTAAGTTTGCTAAAGGGAGGGTTAGAGAAAAAAAAAAATGAAGGTGCAGAAATGGCAGAGGGTATGGAAATAATCTCTCTGTTGATCAAGTAGAAAGGCAATACTTATACTGCTTGTCTGCTGATCATTTGGCATTTTTACAAACGTATTGAAAATTGACTCTCCAAGACACCCTGTGAATATAGTACTCAGTTTTACAGATGGGGATTTGAAGAGTGAAGAAGTTAAATAATCCCCCCCAAGGTTGTGCATTTAATAAACACACCTGAAATGAAATATAGTTTTAAAAATATATTTCATATGCTTTATTTTAGTGAGTGAGAGAGAGATTCAGAGAGAAAGAGAGACACCAGAGTACTGCTCCACTCTGACTTTGGGCGGTGCGAGGGATTGCAAAATTGTTAATGTAGAGAAAGAAGAAGTTGGAAGAGGACAGGAAGTAGTTCAGCAGGTTATGTGAGACGCTGAGTTTGATCCTTGACAGCATGGGTAAGTACTCCACGGATGGTGGAGCAGTGCTTTGGTGTTTTTCTCCTCATTCTCACTAATATATATGGAATTTTAGAATAAAAAAAGAAGCAGTAAAACTAGGCAGTCAGACTAAAAGGTAAATAAAAAGAAAAGGGAATCCTGTGTTTTGAGTGTCTACTGAAATCTGATTTCCTTGTTAAATTACTTTCTTAACAATTAGCTCATTCAGATTAAGGAGGTGTGCTTTGGCAAGTGCCAAATGTTAACTCTGAAAAATAGTTCAGATTTTCAGATGTAAAGGCACCGTAGGGACAGTGAAGGGACGTTTCAGATGGTGGCCCCTTACTCTAGCCACTTGAGAAGTCACTTAGTTACTCTGAGTCAGTTATTCCTGGATAGAACCATCTTGATGCTTCTTTGGCCAATGTAGTACTTTTACTTTATAAACATACTGCCTTATTAGAGGAAAGGGTTAGTGCTCTAGCATTAATTATGCTTGAATAGACATTCCATCAGTTACATCCAGATGCAGGAGATTGCTCTTCCTCATCTTGTATTGGCACACATATTACTTTTATTATTTATAGTGTTCACTGAGTGAGTTTAATGCATACATTCATTTTGGCTTATGTGTATAATCTAATTCATGATCATCATTTTAGTCTGAGCACATATTAGTCTTACGTTTTACTTTTTTATTACTCTTTCCTTTTTACTTTATTTATAAAAAAGAAACACTAATAAAACCATAGGTACAACTCCACACAACTCCCACCACCAGAACTCCTTATTCCATCCTCTCCCCCAGTAGCTTTCCTATTCTTTATCCCTCTGTGAGTATGGACCCAAGATCATTGTGGGGTGCAAAAGGTGGAAGGTCTGGCTTCTGTAATTGCTTCCCCACTGAACATGGGCGTTGACAGATCAATTCATACTCCCAGCCTGTTTCTCTCTTTCCCTAGTGGGTCGGGGCTCTGGAGAAGCAGAGGTCCAGGACACATTGGTGGGGTTGTCTGTCCAGGGAAGTCTGGTTGGCATCATGCTAGCATCTGGAACCTGGTGACTGAAAAGAGAGTTAACATATAAAGCCAAACAAATTGTTGACTAACCATGAACCTAAAGGCTGGAATATTGTAGATGAAGAGTTGGGGGGTCCTCCATTGTGTAGATAGCTAGTAGGCATATTTTAGTTATATTTCAAAGGGTTTATGGCTATACTAGTTTTTTTTTTCCTGAGTCTGAAATCTAATATGCAGGTGGATCCAAGTTATTGTCTGAGGATATGATGTCATGGCTGGCAAAAGGACCAGAAAGCTGGCTCAGGGAAGAGAGTAGCTCCCAAATATGGGAAAGGTGTATAAATATTGTTGACTGTAAAGCCTATTGATTTGATGTGATTTGGGGCACATATTCAGCTTAGGAGCCTATGTGACCTCTGCATCCCTGTAGATCTGAGCTCACATTCTGTGGTCATGAGTAGGAACGTTCCAAGCTGCCCCAATATCGACCCATCTTCCTCAGGTGTAGCATAGAGTACGTTGTCCATCCTCCCTTTGGAGGATGGAACATTCTCTACCATTGTTGATCCAAGTTGAGGGCAAGGTCCTATGGGAGCCCACAAAGGGGTCTGTTTTGTTATTCCTGATAGAGATGACCGGTAACAATGGAGAGAGGGATTTATTCGAGGTCTAGGCCCATCATGTCTATTTAGGAATCTCAGGATTCCCCCCAACTAGTGCTCCAGCTGATGGGGTGGCCTGATAGTGACTAAAGAGTCATTGTTAAAGTAAGCCAATCTCTTGCCCTTATTCAGCTTTTGCAGTCCTTGCTTTGATAAGGATAGCTTGGGAGTGAGTGAGGGAAGTATAATAGGAAATAGGTGAAAAGGGTATCTAAGTCTAAGTAGACACTATTTCATTATGAACTTCATACTGACTCACTGCAGGCTATTGTGCACTTTTCCTTTCAGGTATATATTTTGCTCTAATTTATGGATACATGTGAACATATGCTCTGTCTCAGGGCACCTGATTTATATCTAGGTTTTGGGACTTTTTTAGGAAGTGAACCTCTTGGAATGGGATTAGAGAATCCTATGAAAGGAAAGGTCTCACCCAAGTAATAAGCACATATTAATCTTTATAATAGCAGGGCTCCTTCCATTCATTCATGGTATTTTTTTTTCTGCCTTTCATTCCTGATACCAACTGACATCGGCACTGGTCCCATTTACTTCCTAGTTGGTTCAAGTCTGAACAAATCCAAGTACCTTTATAATTTATGATGTAAAAGACCTGAATCGGTTGGATTCAAGAGCTGGTAAGAGAGATGAACCACAAACCTGGCCCTCAGTGGACTTGCAGACTAACTGGGAAACCTTTATTAGTAAGTTTTAAGCAAAAATAAAATAAGACAGAGCAGTATGTTCAAGAAGAGATTTAAAGAATCACCATGGGAGTCGGGCAGTAGTGCAGTGGGGTAAGTGCGGGTGACATAAAGAAACACCATATTGGCCTTAGGGAAGTCTCCTTCGGTCAATCAGTGACTTTTTATTTTTTTCCTTTGTCACTGAGGCCTCACTGCTTGAGGCCAATTTTTTTTTTTTCTTATAGAGAGTGAGAGAAAGACACCACAACACCAAAAACTTCCTTCAGTATTGTGGGGGCCAGACTCAGCCTGGACTATGTCCATGACAAAGAAGCGCACAAGACAAGTGAGCTGTCTTGACACCTTTTCTAAAGACTTTTTTATTCTGTTCATTTACTCTTCTTTGTACAAAAAACAATGGACTACCTTTTTCTTTTCTTTTTTGAGTATGTTCTGATTTTTTGGAGTGTTTTTTAATACATAATCTATCCTTTCAATCCTGCCAAAAGAGAATTGTGAGTGATATGGAAATGATAGAAAACAGTATGAACTATGTTAGAACTCTGGGATCTTATTGTACTTGTCCTCTTTTTAACAGAGTGCAAGACCCCTACCTAGTTCAGCCCCCAAGACCAAGTATACAATGGGCATGGGTGCTCTGGTTCTTGGTCTCATTAATAAAGTTCTTCGTACAAGCAATTTTTTTTAAATATTTATTTTATTTTATTTATTCCCTTTTGTTGCCCTTGCTGTTTTTTTTTTTTACTGTTGTAGTTATTATTGTTGTTGTCGTTATTGGATAGAACAGAGAGAAATGGAGAGAGGAGGGGAAGACAGAGAGGAGGAGAGAAAGACAGACACCTGCAGACCTGCTTCACCGCCTGGGAAGCGACTCCCCTGCAGGTGGGGAGCCGGGGCCCGAACCGGGATCCTTATGCCGGTCCTTGTGCTTTGTGCCACCTGCGTTTAACCCGCTGCGCTACAGCCCGACTTCCAGTACAAGCAATTTTATCTTTATAGTTCTGTTGCATTTTTCCAGATGCTTTCTTGCATGTTCAAGAAACTTTCCAATTCTTTATCATCTAAGTTATCTTACTAGTTCAGATATGGAAATCTTCTGGCTGAAATTGAAAACAACTAATTACGACTTGAACTTAGAGGCTTTTTTTTTTCCTGAATTTTTTTTAGGGTATCTTCCTGATCAGTACTATTAAAAAAGATTATAAATAATTTGTTTATATTGTCATAAGGCCTTATAAATAATTTATATTTTAGTTTCCATTCTCAGTTTCACGTTTAATTTTGAATTAAATTGTTACATAATTTATCAGATAGCAGTGTTCTACTATAACACTTGATTACATATCGTATGAATCAAGATTCTCTGCTACTAAAAAACACTAAAAGACAGATTGAGAAAAACAACTTTGCTTCTCCGGACTATTGATTTCTGAATTTCTTCTTCCTAAGAAGATATGAAATAGCTGCGTTTTATTGGAAGTGCTGATGCCCCTTGAGTTGACTATATGGGTTATCTACTAAAGTGTTACAGCTTTGCCTGTTTAAGCTAGCAGAATTGTTTTTAAATAGTCCACATTTACTTCATGGAATTCATAACAAAGATGTATGCACTTTGGAAGTGGGAATGCTAACTATGGCATTTTATCTAATGACTACTCCTTAGCCTTAGACTTACTATAAAGTGACTGTGCACTGAGATATTCTCCAGCTTTGCTTGCTGGATATTAACAGCTCCCTTGATCACCCTGTGCTCTAATTAATAATAATGGCCCTGGGGTTGATTTCATCAGTATTTCTTAGCACAATTATCCAAGGGTGCGTGAAGATAGTAAACGAGAAAAAAATCCTAACCTGGAATGTAATCAATGTTTATTTCAGTTTATGTTGAGCTGTTCATGTTTTATCGTACACTATGACTGGGCATTTGGTTTGTTTATTTTTATATTAGAAGTTGGCGGTATTGCCAAGGCTCTTGCATTAATAAGGGCGAGAGGAATGGAGCCTAGCTTTCTTCTCTTCCAAAACAGTACAATGCCTGATCTCGAGGATGCTGACAGCCGCCCATATTTAAGTGGAAATTTTCTCTCCCTTTTTTTAAAAAATATTTTTAATTTTTAGTTGTTATTTATTTATTGGATAGAATAAGCCAGAAATTGAGAGGGAAGGGGGAGATAGAGAAGGAGAGAGGCAGAGACGCCTGCTTCACCACTCACTTACCCTCCTCCTGGTGTGGACTCGGGCCTCCAGCCTCTTTCCTTGCACACTGGAACATGTGCACTCTACCAGGTGTGCCACCACCCAGCCCCTTGAGTGGAAATCTTTTTGCACTTTATCTTATATACTGGAGAAATATGAAGAAAACAGAAACATGATCCAAAATGTCATACCATTTAAAAGTCAGAGAATAAGTAAATATTCTAATCGATCAGGTTTTTTTTCAGATGTACAAAGTACAAACTTTTATTGATTTTTTGACAACTGCCTTGTTTCTTTATATATATATATATATATGTATATATATATATAATTTTGTTAGTGATTTAATATTGATTTACAAAAACAAGATTACAAAATTACAAAAAATTACATAAATCAAAAAAATTTCTTAAAAGGGGTACAATTCCACAGCATTCCCCACCACCAGAGTTCTGTATTCCCATTTCCCCCATTATAAGTTACAGCAGTTCTCCAAAGTTGCAGATATGGGTTAACAATTACTTCTACAACTATCTGTTTTTATTTGTATATATTTACCCATTTTTTTTCTATGATCTCATCCTTTCCTTTCCAAGTCACACATTACATCTATTACTACAATCAAATGTCCCTCCTCTTCCCCTCCCCCTTCTCCGATCCTGAGTTCTGTTACAATTACAGTGCAAACTTAACATTTACCCTTCTGGGAGTATGGACCAAAATTCTTTATGGAGTGCAGAAGGTGGAAGGTCTGCCTTCTGTAATTGCTTCTCTGCTTGACATATGCGTTGACTGTTGATTCCAAACCCCCAGCTTGTTTCTGTCTTTCCCTAGTGGTGTAGGGCTCTGGAGAGGTGAGGTTCTTGGACACATTGGTGAGGTTGTCTGCCTGAGTTTGGGTCATTTTTTTTATGCATTTCATAAAGTAAGAACAAAAGTGGTGCCACCTATTTCACTGGAATGGAAAGAACTGTACAGTAAATGTCTATCTCCCCAGGCCCCTGTTCTGAGAAATAATGAAATGTTAATGTTAACAGTTTTCATCGGAGAATTATCTGTTTATATAAATGCTCTAACGCATGGGTTGAACCCTCCCAGTTTCGTTCTATTCAGTGAGTGCTCTTCTGTTTCCTTTCTTGATTAGGGCTTTGCCACACTGATCCAAGAATGGCCCGGAGATCTGTACAATAACTCAGTAATAGTCCAAGCAGTCCGGGATCACCTGAAGAAAGATAGTCAGAACAGGACCTTACTTAAAACCCTGGCAGAACTGTGAGTAATTTTAGGCCTGTTTTTTCCAAGGCAGGCTACATGATACTAAGTTTTTGTATATTTTATATCTAGCCAAATCTGAATGGGAAGGATATACATGAGAGGGAGTCTTTTTTATACCATTTGTCTATACTCACGGTCAGTAAATCCTTTCAAGAACCTCTAGTGAAGCACAAAGGTAAGGAATATGTGTGAAACTATAAATCTGTGGTGACGAAGCAGACTATCGGGAGTTGGGCGGTAGCGCAGCGGGTTAAGCGCAAATGGCGCAAACCACAAGGATCCCAGTTCGAGCCCCCAGCTTCCCACCTGCAGGAGAGTCGCTTCACAGGCGGTGAAGCAGGTCTGCAGGTGTCTATCTTTCCCTCCCCTTCTCTGTCTTCCCCTCCTCTCTCCATTTCTCTTTGTCCTATCCAACAGCGACATCAATAACAACAATAATAATAACTACAACAATAAAACAACAAGGGCAGCAAAAGAGAATAAATAAATATAAAAAAAATATATTAAAAAAAAGAAGAAGCAGACTGTAGGTGACCATAGACAGACTGTTCCTGCTTTACTCTCCTGGGCAGTCCCACCTCCTCCCCTATCTTCTTACAACTTTTAACCAAGACCAAACCAAATACACCAACGTGACCTACAGTTCAGGACTGTTTCAGACTTTCCATGGAGGTAGTCATGTCTGTGACCTTCTCTATTGGAACACTATCTTCTCTTAAAATCACTATTCTGAATATTCCTTGGTATATTGAAAGTAGTACTTTCAATATAGTAAAAATACTAATAATTATGTATTATACTAATAGTAAGTCAACAATTTGAGTTCAGTTGGTTTTTTGGAGTTGACTTAGGAAATGAACATAACACTGTTTCAACTAAAAATCATTTAATTTCATATAACCCTCTCACAAGTAAGATTTTTTTCCTCTTTTCTTTATTTTTTAATTTTTTATTATCTTTATTTATTGAATAGAGGTAACCAGAAATTGAGAGGGAAAGAGGCTGTAGAGAGGCAGAGACACCTGCAGCACTGCTTTACCACTTGCAAAGCTGTCCCCCTGCAGGTGGGGACTAGGGGCTTGAGCCCAGTTCCTTGCACACTATAACATGTGTGCTCAACCAGGTGTACCATCACCTGGCCCCTAAGTACAATTTTTTTTTATTTTAAAATTGTTTTATATTTCTGGGTTGGGCGGTGTCGCAGCAGGTTAAGCGCACGTGGCTCAAAGTGCAAGGGCCAGCGTAAGGATTCCGGTTCAAGCCCCCATCTCCCCACGTGCAGGTGAGTCGCTTCACAGGCGGTGAAGGAGGTCTGCAGGTGTCTGTCTTTCTGTCCCCCTCTCTGTCTTCCCCTCCTCTCTCCATTTCTCTCTGTCCTATCCACCAACGAATGACATCAACAATAACAATAATAACCACAACAAGGCTACAACAAGGGCAACAAAAAGGGGGGGGGGGGGAATGGCCTCCAGGAGCAGTGGATTCACGGTGCAGGCACTGAGCCCCAGCAATAACCCTGGAGGCAAAAAAAAAATTATATTTATCATATTTATTGAATAAAGACAGAGAAAAATAGAGAGGGAAGGAGATAGAGAGGGAGATAGACAGAGAGGCACCTGCCACCCTGCCACACTGCTTAAGGAGCTCCTCCGTGCAGGTGGGGACTAGGATATTGTACCTGAGTGCTTGCACATCACAGTACATACTCTCAATCATGCGCACCACTGCCTGGGTCCAACTTTCAAATATCAGTTAAACAATTCCTTAATTAAACACTGCTTACAAAAATTAAAATTATTTTTCCCATTTACAGGAGTAAGAGTCTTTCATTCTAGATCATAGCTTCTTAAGATTCGTATATGAATTTTCACTTCAAAAGTAAATCCAAGCCTCCAGTAAAGAACGTTTTATTACTGAAATATCGTACACTTACTAAGAGTTTGTTCAGTTCCAGGGTTCTGAGAAAGACATTATTTTCATACACTTAGTTTTTTTACTTTTGTCTCTAATAAAGCTTTCAGTTTTTAATACTATAAGACATGCTATGTGTATAGATATAGATAGATATCTGTGTGTGTATTTAACTGGAAATGTTGATGGACATTAATGTATACATTTTTTATTACCAGGTATACCTATGACAAAAATTATGGCAATGCTTTAGAAATATATTTAACTTTAAGACATAAGGACGTTTTCCAGTTGATCCACAAGCATAACCTTTTCAGTTCTATCAAGGATAAAATTGTTCTATTAATGGATTTTGACTCAGAGGTAATGTGTTTCTTGTTTTATTATTGACAGTTGTTCTCACACTTCCACACTTGTAATAATTAAGCATCTATCCAAATGCTAAAATAGATAATAAACCACATAACTTGTGTGTATACAGATTGTGCCCAGAATATTCTGACTCTCTGTGGTTGTTATTTTGATAAGATTGACATTGTAGGATTATTCCCTTGAGACTTTCTGCACAATAACCACAGATGTGGAACTTTTTAAGTTGTATTTGTGGGTATGTAGAGAACTGAATCTCATAGGGCCAAACTAGCCATCGTCTGTAACTCATGTGACCCTCCTTCGTGTATGTCCTTGACTCAGCATCTTAAGTAAGCTTCTCTTTTAAACTTTTTTCTTTCAGTCTGGTTCCTTGAACTTCACAGATTTACTATGTGAAGTTCCTGTTGTTCTCATAATGCTCAGATCTAGGGCAGATGGGTTGTGTTTTGTTATAGCACAGATTTGAATAGTTCATTGTCTGATTAATGGGAGCACTCACATGTGGAGAAACTCACTGTGACTCTTGTAAATTGATAGAAACTGTGTTAAGCTATGTTTTTTGAAGAGGAAGCTAATGAGCTCACAGCAGGTGCTGCTGATAAAAATAAAAGAGTTCTGGTTTGCTGTATTGCATCAAAGATGGGGCACTGGGAAATGTCAGGGAAGGGGCTGAGGGCTATGCCCACGTGAACAATTGTATTGCAATCACCCATGAACCTCTCCCCCAAACAAAGTAAAAAATAAACAAGAAAGAGCTCAGTCAAATTCTCTTATTCAGAAAGTTAAAATTTGAGATGACTTAAAGAGTAAAGAAGCCTTACAGCTTCAAAAGAATTATCTGTGTCTTTAATTAATTTTCACCCCAAAATTTGATGTTTGAAATATTATCATGTATTTAGGAATAGTATGTGCTCTTTTAGTCTTCATGAACTTAAGAATATTTTAACTAGGAACTCAATCTGAAAAGTATCATTTAGTCCATTTTTCATACTGAATGAGTTAAGTCTTTAGGGACAGCAGGTTGAAAAAGAATTAATGCAGTTCTAACAAAGTCCAGGCACAGAAGTTCTATTTCTCTAGCTGGAGATTAAGAGGCTAAGATGCTTTATATAAAAATATATACACTTTCTGTATCTAGTCTCCCCTCATAAATACCCTCTCTTTGTGTCTAGTTTTATAATGTAACTATAGAAAAAGAGAGGAATGATGAGACTAATTGCTATTCAAGATCATGAACCAAAGTCAAGGATTCATAGAGGATTCCAATTAAGAAATAATATAAAAAATTCCGGGGCCCAGGGGTGGCGCACCTGGTTGAGAGCTCATGTTGCAGTGCTCAAGGACCCAGGCTGGCACCTGGTCCCCACCTGCAGGGGGAAGGCTTTGCAAGTGGTGAAACAGTACTGCAGGTGTCTCTCTGTCTCTTTCCCTCTCTGTCTCCCCCTTCCTCTCAACTTCTGGCTATCTCTAGCCAATAAATAAATAAATATTGAAAGGAATGTCCTGGGGCCCGGGGGGTGGTGCATGAGCTTGAGTGCGCTTACTATGAAGCACAAGCACCCGTTGAGGGATCCTGGCTGGAGCCCTCGGCTCCCACCTGCAGGTGAAGAAGGTCAGCAGGTGTCTATCTTTGTCTTTCCCTCTCTCTCTTCCCTGCCTCTCTCAATTTCTCTCTGTTCTATCCAGAAAATCAGAAGGAAAAAAAAATGGCCACAGGAGCAGTGGATTTGTAGTGCAGGCACGGAGACCCAGTGATAACCCTGAAGGGATAGAAGAAAAAAAAAAAAAAAAGGAATATCCTTTCCAACACTTTCATATTTCGGCAATAAATAAAAGTGAAGCAGACAGTAGGTAGTGTTAGCAGTATGGTCAGGAGTAGGACTAAATATTCAGAGAGTCTGAGCCAAGTATTCTGTCTTCCCACTCACTGCCTCTTGATTTGAACAGTGCCACAGATGTTTGTATGAATGCTAAGTGTGACTAAAGTAAATTTAAGAACTACACAAGTTCTATAGGACTGCACATTTTTTTCCCTTCTATCTTCTCCACATTAGAACTACATTAAGCATCTTTGTGGATGAGGAATCACTACAAGGGCCAATTTCAAACTCAGTGACCAGAAGAGAAGTTCATTTTTATAGTACAGGAAGCAGTATACTCTTCTAACTATGAAGAATCACATGAGAACTTCTGAAAGTAGCTTGGGTGGGGGGCGGAGGCTTGAATATGTGTTGGCAAAGTGATCTGTATTTAGTGAATCGTAGTGAGGCATCATTTCAGTAGTGTGCAAAACACACAGGCCTCAGATGGAGACACATTTTGAGTGGAACATTTTATTTTCAATTGCAGTAACATCCTGTTATAACATATAAACTTCAGATATGGATCAGTGAAAAATGAGTGTGTGTGTGTGTGTGTGTGTGTGTGTGTGTGTGTGTGTGTGTGTGTGTGTGTGTGTGAGTGAGTGTGTGTTACACTAAACTCACTACTAAAGTCTAACCCTACTCTCGACCTCAAACTTCTCCCCATTGTCCTGATTTGCAAACCCCCCATCTGGTAACTACTCTTAAGTTTTACAGCCTATTTATTTGTGTTTTATGTTTTATGTTTCTGTAACTCATTTTTAAATGTGTTTTTATAAATACCCCCCAACAGCTAAAAACCTCCTAATCATAGAAAAATAAGCCTTCTACCTTTAACTATGTGGTGGCGTATGCTAACTATCACATGGAAAACTTCAATGATCATAGCTAATTTTTTTTTATTATTTCAGAAAGCTGTTGACATGCTTTTGGACAATGAAGATAAAATTTCAGTGAGTTATATTTATGTCTATATTTGTTTATTACCAGTCTGAGACTGTTATTATCCTAAAGAAATGTGATGCTTATCAGATAATTTGGTGACAGTGTTTGTGTCCTTATAACTCTGTGCTTAGTTTCCTTTTTTTTTTCCCTCTAGATTAAGAAGGTAGTAGAAGAATTAGAAGACAGACCTGAGTTGCAGCACGTGGTAAGCCTTTCTTCCTCTTTTGCCTTTTTGAGCAAATCACCTTTCAGTGTGCATGTGAGAATAATGGGATAAACTCTTCAGGTTACTGTTTCGATTTCAAGTTTAGCCACAGATAACATTCTGTAATTATTAAAATGTCCTATATGTTCTAAATCCAGGCTACAGATCAGGTACTTTAAGATTGACTCAGATTTAAACTTTGATTTTAAAAAAGTTGCATTCACTTTTCTGTTAGAACTGTGTATGGGAGAAGGAAACACTGTTTTTCTGTAATCACCATTTAATATAACTGTAGCATAAGTTACAGCGAAAGCCAGTGCACCAGCTCATACAGTGCAGATAACACATCTTGCTACCAAGAAGACACCACCTAGTGAATCCACGACCAGGACCACCAGAAGGTCAGAGAGCAAAGCCTCATCTTTCTACCTCTTTCCCTGACAGTAACTTAACCTCATTCTGTCATGTGGTTTCGGTGGTTGTGTTGGTAAGGTCAGTTTTCCTAGATTTCTTTCAGGGGATTATTTTAGTTTGCACATTGCTGTCATTGGGAGAGTAGAGTAGTTTTGTTTGTTTGTTTGTTTGTTTTTTCTATGCCTTTCAAAAGTTATATAAGAAAAAAGCTTCAATGAAAATCAGGATAATTACAATAAGACTGAAATTATCTTCTGCCTTTACTCCACTGGAGGAGACTGGGGGAATTGTGTGTTTTATTCAAAAGTTAAGTTCACTCATGAAAGCTTTTGAAGATTCCAGAATTGTGAGGTTCTTGATTTTTGCTCTGTGGTTGTGCAGATGCTATATCATTCACGATCAGAAATTTCAAAATCACCTGCAAGCTAGCAGCACTGTGCTGGCCTGGGGACTGCTCATACAGCTGTGGTTTCTGACCCGCTCAGTCCATGAGACAGGGTTCCAGGTGGGCAACGGTGATATTCCTCATAGTGTAATCAGTGCAGTGGTAATACTGTGGCAGGGCTCAGACTAAAACGACTTGTTTTGCCTCTTAGGCATTGGAATATCTCCATAAATGTGCCTCAGCAGGTGTGACAGACAGAGTCTTCCTACCCTGTTTGCATGCTTGGCAAAGAGCGCTGTGTGTGCAGCCCACACAGGGGCCCTGACCATGTGCAGTTCTGACAGCCCTTACCTGCTTTCAGCCTTAGAGAGATTAAATCGTTCACCTGAGGGGTAGCTTCTCACTGTGCATATGTGGTAGTTAGACTGTTTTGTTGCATTACAGCAACAGTGAATGCCAGACTTCAGGGGACTGATTGTAGTCATCAACCGGCTTACACTCTAACTCTGAGTAGCCAGTCTACTCAAGATTTGAAGACACTTCATGCGATTGGTGTGATTGAGTTTTCCTATCTTCTGTGGCAGGTGTTGGTTCACATTAAACATTAGCTAAAAAGTGAACATCTCTAACTTCTGTATAATATATTGTCAGACTTAAGTTTGCAGCTGAATAGGAAGTGAATTTGTTCACTTCCTCTAAACTCCATGAACTTTTTCAGACAGCTGCTAGGGGAAGGAATCTTTTGAAAAGTGATTTAAAATTTCTATATTCTTAATTTTTGCTTTTTGATTATTTGTTTTTGATGTTACCAGTTTAGATAGCATTTCATTGAAAACACAAAGCCAAGTAATACTTAATACAGGGGAGATACAGAATGTATGAGAACTTAGTGCATGTTGTTTGATTTTTTTCTTAGTGATTTAATAATAAGTGACAAGATGATGCGATAAGAGGTGTACAATTCCATACAGTTTCTACCACCAGAGTTCTATATCCCATCCCCTCCATTGGAAACTTTCCTATTCTTTATCCCTCTGGGAGTGTGGACCAGAATTCTTTATGGGGTGCAAAAGGTGGAAGGTCTGGCATCTATAACATGGGCATTGTCAAGTCAATCTATACCCCCAGCCTTTGCTGTCTTTCCCTAGTCAGGCAGGGCTCTGGAGAGTGGCATTCCTTATGCCAGTCCTTGCGCTTTGCACCACGTGCACTTAACCCACTGTGCTACCGCCCGGCTCCCCTGAGAGGTGGCATTCCAGGACACATTGGTGAAGTTGTCTGCCCAAAGAAGTCATGTTGGTATCATGGTAGCATCTGCGACTTAGCGGCTGAAAAGTATTAAGATACAAAGCAGAACAAATTGTTTAATAATTAGGGACCTAAAGGTATGAATATAGCAGATGATATTTAGGGTCTTCATGTTGGAAGGAGCTAGGAAGTCTATTTTAGGTATATTCTAAGGGGCCCATGACTCTACTAAATTTGGCATGAGCCTGACAGCTAATAAGCAAGTGGGCTAAAAGTTTTGTCTAGGGAGATAGTGTCAGAGTTGAAAATAGGACTAGAAAGCTGGATCAGGGCAGAAAGTAGCTCTCAAATAGGGGGAAAGAATATAAATACCATTAACTGTAAACCCCATCAGTCTGACCCAGGGCCCCTGTCTGTTCATACTGAGCACAGGAGCCTGTGCAACCTCTGCATCCCTGTCAGTCTGAGCTCGTTGCTTGAGTTTTGTTTTTTTTGGTTTTTTTTTTTTTATTTAAGAAAGGATTAATTAACAAAACCATAGGGTAGGAGGGGTACAACTCCACACAATTCCCACCACCCGATCTCCATATCCCACCCCCTCCCCTGATAGCTTTCCCATTCTCTATCCTTCTGGGAGCATGGACCCAGGGTCATTGTGGGTTGCAGAAGGTAGAAGGTCTGGCTTCTGTAATTGCTTCCCCGCTGAACATGGGCATTGACTGGTCGGTCCATACTCCCAGTCTGCCTCTCTCGTACCCTAGTAGGGTGGGTCTCTGGGGAAGCTGAGCTCCAGGACACATTGGTGGGGTCTTCAGTCCAGGGAAGCCTGGCTGGCATCCTGATGACATCTGGAACCTGGTGACTGAAAAGAGAGTTAACATACGAAGCCAAACAAATTGTTGAGCAATCATGGACCCAAAGCTTGGAATAGTGGAGAGGAAGTGTTAGGGGGGTACTCACTGCAAACTCTAGTGTACTTCTGCTTTCAGGTATATATTTTGCAGTATTTTACGGATACGTGTGAACATATGCTCTCTCTCACAGAAACTGGTGTATATCTAGGTTTTGGGACTTTGTTAGAAAGTGAACCACCTGAGATGAAATTAGAGTATACTATGAAAGGAAAGGTCTCACCTGAGTAATGAAGCTGAAGGGTTGTCATTCCACACGTGAAGTCTTTGGACACAGTTTGAAGTGAAGCATGTTGAGGTGGCAATCGTTGCATTGATTAGGTTGTGATCGGCAGATGCAATATTATTTGGTATGGATTGGGAGAGGCATACGGGAAAGTGGGCCCTATCCTAAGGTTCCAGGACTCTACTTCCAGGGGGAAGTAGAGGCTCTATAGTGGAGATGTGAGGTTCCTGCTGTCTTAGGGTTCAAAAAGACAATCGATAGTTAATGTTATCATCACATTATATGGTAATTGGGTTAACTTTGAAAAGTCCTTTTATTAGGGTTTGCTGTACAGTACCCAGTATCTTGTATATAGCTGTGCTATTGGTTGCTTCTGATCTACTTGGTCTAGGCTTTTGAGAGAGTCCGCATATCAAATACACAGCCTATATATTGAAAAGATTCAGTTTCTGTTTTGAAAAACTTCGAGACATACAATTAATTTTCCCCCTCTTGTATTAATTAACTAGTGGTTTATATGACTACGTTTTACTAGGAGTGTACATAAACACCATTCCCACCACCAAAAGACTGTGGCCCATCCCTCCCACCCACTCCCACCCCCCCACTGTCCCAGGAAGCTGCATGTCTACCCCTCTCCACAGGGTTTTTACTTTGGTGCCCTACGTACAATTTGGTCAGGTCCTGCTTTTAGTTTCCCTTTCAGATCTTCTTCCTCAACTTCTGTTGATGAGTGGGATCATCCCATACTCATCTTTATCTTTCTGACTTAGCTCACTTAACATAATTACTTCTGGCTCTGTCCAAGATGGGTCAGAGAAGGAAGGTTCATTGTTCTTGATAGCTGCATAGTATTCCATTGTGTATATATACCACAGCTTTCTCAGCCACTCATCTGTTGTTGGGCACCTGGGTTGCTTCCAGGTTTTAGCTATTATGAACTGCTACCTCTCCAGATTCAAAGGAGGTCTCGAAACTTTACATCAAGCTCAACCTGATGCTGTTAACTGGCTACGGAAGAAGGGCAAACGCTAGAAGAAGAAGAAGAAGAAGAAGAAGCTATTATGAATTGTGCTGCTATGAACATAGGGGTACACACCTCTTTTTGGTTGGGTATTATGGAGTCCTTAGGGGTACACACCTCTTTTTGGTTGAGTGTTATGGAGTCCTTGGGGTATAACCCCAGGAGAGGAATTACTGGATCATATGGAAGGTCCATGTCTAGCCTTGTGAGAGTTTTCTAGACTGCTCTCCACAGAGGCTGGACCAATTTACATTCCCACCAGCAATGCAAAAGGGTTCCTCTGTCCCCACAGCCTCTCCAGCATTTGTTGCTGCTGTCCTTTTTGATGTATGCCATTCTTACAGGAGTAAGGTGGTATCTTAGTGTTGTCTTAATTTGCTTTTCTCTGACAATCAGTGACCTAGAGCAGTTTTTCATATGTTTGTTAGCCTTTTGGATCTCCTCTGTAGTGAATGTTTTGTTCATATCCTCTGCCCATTTTTGGATGGGGTCATTTGCTTTTTTGGTGCTAAGTTTGCTGAGCTCTTTATATATTTTGGTGATTAGTTTCTTGTCTGATGTATGGCATATGAAGATCTTCTCCCATTCTGTGAGGGGTCTCTTTGTTTGTTTAATAGTTTCTTTGGATGTGCAGAAGCTTTTCAATTTGATGTAGTCCCATTGGTTTGTTTCTGCTTTAGTCTTCCTTGCAATTGGGTTTGATTCATCAAAGATGTCCTTGAGGTGTAGGTGGGAAACTGTTTTACCAGTGTTTTCCTCTAAGTATTTGATTGTTTCTGGTCTGACATCCAGGTCTTTGGTCCATTTGGAGTTGATTTTTGTTTCTGGTGAGATAAAGTGGTTCAATTTCATTCTTCTGCATGTTTCAACCCAGTTTTCCCAGCACCATTTATTGAAGAGAGCCTCCTTTTTCCATTTAATCCTTTGGGCCCCCTTATTAGAGATTAGATGTCCATAGGGTTGCTTGAGTTTTTAAAACTACATCCTTGCTCCATGAATTCCCTTTATTATATAAAAGATAAATTTTTTTGTGATCTAGGAAATCCAGTAATTGAACATTTTACTTCTTAAGGGAAAAAAAAAGATATTAGCAACTGGTTTTGGTAGCATCTCTGTAGTGCTTAGTGATTTACAAATGCAGTGCATTCAATCCTTAGAAAAACCTCACTTGATTTTTGCAGATAAAGAAACAGTTGAGACCAAGTGTGGCACACCCAGTTGGCACACATGTTAGCATGAGCAGGAATCCAAGTCCCTCTCCCCACCTGCATGGGAGAAACTTCACAAACAGTGAAGCCATGCTGCAGGTGTCTCTTTTACTCTCTTTATCTCCTCTGCCCTCTCAGTTTCTCTCCGTCTTAATAAATAAGTAAACCTTACAATTAAAAAAAAAAAAGACATAGAGAAACTAGTTAATTCTTAGCTGCTAAGTGGTAAGGCTGTCACTTCGGGCTGCTCTAGAGTGTGTCAGAATCTCCTCCTTCCCCATAATCATTCTCCTTTTCACTTCTGCTTCACCTAGAGAGTTTTCCCTGAAAACTGCAATTGCGGTTGCAAATCTTATTTTAAAATGTATGGCTTATCTCTGTCTCTTGCAGTATTTACATAAGCTGTTCAAAAGAGATCATCACAAGGGGCAGCGCTATCATGAAAAACAGATCAGCCTTTACGCGGAATATGATCGGCCAAATTTACTTCCATTCCTCCGAGAAAGTACCCACTGCCCACTTGAAAAGGTAAGTCACAGACTGCTTACTCACACACTTCTTTTGAAGAAGTCGGCATTGTCAGTTAGCTTTTGGTCACTGTAGTTTTCCTGACTCTTCTTGTAAATATTCAAAGGGAAGATTAGCTGTCAAAATAATGGGTTTTTCTGGGGCATTCTGATGAGAAATAGAGGTCCCCTTAGATTAGATTTTTGGTGAGGAGTTAAGTGTTTCTGTAACTAGTTTAATTGGAATAAAGTTTCAATCCATGGTTTATGACTCAGTTAGTTAACTAATCTAGCAAAAACTATATCAGGAGTCTGTTAGTAACCAGGGCCTAAGGGAGACTTTGAATCAGGCAAGTAGGAGACAAGAATTGTCCAGAGCAGAGGCAGTTACCTCACGGGGACTCCAGGCTGATAATGTCAGTCTTACCTCACCTTAGGTGTTTCTGTATTTCTCTGTCACACTGCACTCCATTATAATGACAATAAATATGATGAATGTTCTCTTTCCCACTAACTGGCAAACTCAAGAGTTTGTCTTACTCATTTTAATGAATTCAACAGCCAGTATACATTAAGCACTTAGCATTTGTGATATCATGAATGAGTAGACAGATGAATAAATGAATGTGTATGACGGACTAGTTAGGACTGCATAGGAAATAGTGAGTTTCCAGAGTCTGCTGTTCAAAGTAAATTAACACTTCCTACTAGATACTAGCAGCCCGGTAATCTAAGACCATCCGTGTTATGGATTGTTGGAAAAGTTGTGACAATACTTTCTGGTTTTCCTTTTATAAAAAAATTTATTTATTTACAAAATGGAAAACTGATAAGAACATAGGATAAGAGGGGTACAATTCCCAGAACTCCATATGCCATCCCCTCCCCTGATAACTTTCCTAGTCTTTAACCCATGGGAGTATGGACCCAGGGTCATTATCGGGTGCAGAAGGTGGAAGGTCTGGCTTCTGTAATTGCTTCCCTGCTGAACCTTGGTGTTGACAGGTCGATCCATACTCCCAGCCTGTCTCTCTCTTTTCCTAGTGGGGAAGGGCTGTGGGGGAGCAGAGTTCCAGGACATATTGGTGGGGTTGTCTGTCCAGGGAAGTCCGGTTGGCATCATGGTAGCATCTGGAACATAGTGGCTGAAAAAGGCTTAACATATAAAGCCAAACAAATTGTTGATTAATCATGAACCTAAAGGCTGGAATATTGTAGATGAATATTTGGGATCTTCATTTTGGAAATAGCTAGTAGGTCTATTTTTAGATATATTCCAAAGAGCCCATGACTTTATTAGTTTTTGCCTGAGCCTGACACCTGATATGCAGGTGGACCCAAGTTATTGTCTGGGGAGATGATGCCATGGCCTCTCTCCATTATCACTGGTCATCTCCATCAGAAACAACAAAATGGACCCCTTTGGTGGTCCCCATAGGACCGTGCCCTCAATGTGGATCAACAACAGTTGAGAATGTTCCATCCTCTGAAGGAAGGCTGATCAACATACTCTATCTACCACCTGAAATTGGTGCAATTTGGAATGTTCCTACTGATGACCACAGAGTGCAAGTTCGGACCTAGAGGGATGTAGAGGTTACATAGGCTGCTGTGCTGAATATGGGCCCCAGAGCAAATCAATGGGGTTTACAGTCAACAATTTTTATACACTTTTCCCATATTTGGGAGCTACTCTCTTCCCCAGTCCAGCTTTCTAGCCCTTTTTCCAGCCATGACATCATCTCCCCAGACAATATTTTCTGTTTTTCTATGCAAAAATGTGTCACAAGTTTTCCAACAACCTGATATTTCTCATAGTTCTTAAAACCATCTAGAACAGCCAGTGTCTATAATTATCTTCTGGTATTCAGATAACTAGATATCAAGTGTAGCTTAGTTGCATGTATCAATAAAGCAAAAGTTATATTTGCCCCATAAGAGATATGTACAAAGATGATTAATAACATACAGTTCATGTGCACTTACTCAACTGTTAATAGTTGCTCTTTCAAACCATGATAGTAGCTCTAATTGTGTAAAATATACTGTGAACCAATTTCAACTCAGTAGATTTTCAAAATCTACAGCTAATGAAAATAGCATGCATACATACCAACTTATGTAAAACTTTAACATTTTCTGTTTGAGCCCCAGACATTTTCTCAGCAATAAATTCGAAAATACCATCATACTCTTAAAAATAAAAACAGGACTGGGGAGATAGCCAATTTCATGTCTGAGACTCAGGTCTCAGGTTCAATCCCCAGCACCTCCATAAGTGTTCTGTGCACCTCTCGTGTGTGTGTGTGTGTGTGTGTGTGTGTGTGTTTCTCTCTGTATTGGATTAAAATAAATGAATAAGATATTTTATGAGACAGACGAGGCGCTAAGATATTTTAGTAAATAAGTTATTTATTAAAATAAAAACAGATGATTCCCCTCACTTTTCACTATGGGATAGATGATCTAGAAAAATAGTGAGAATCTTAGTCTTTGAATAGTGTCTCTTCATTTGTAAATGACTTTTTTGTAAAAGGTCATCTGTTTTCAGGAAGTATGCAGCTATCTCTAGTTGATTCGTCCAACAGAACCTGGCACGTCGGGTTACCCAGAGGCATCCTGAGTTGCTTCTCATTCACTAAGTACAGTTGCATAGAGCACTTTCCAGATTCTACTGGGTTTGTGTTTCTCACACATTTTCAACCCGTCCAGTTTCCAGCGTTCTAGTCTAGTGTTCGACAGAAAGCATGCTGTTCTAATCAAACGGAGAACATCAGAAATCTTGGACCTACACATGGTGCTTCTGACCCATCGCTCTTAGAGCATTGTGCAGCTGTTTCAGAATGTTTCTAATCCACTAAAAAGAACTCTTTAACTTCATTATCAGAGACTATGTCTCTTTGTCTTTCCTAACTTTTTAAAAAGGCAAAATAATGTCTTTCTGCTGGACTGTATCATGTGGCTGTATTTTCCTGTACCTAAGTTGTTGTTGTTGTTGTGTCTTTACAGAAGTGCAGGTAAGACAGAGCTTTTGTTGTGACGGGTCGAGTTCTGATGCTGAAAACAGCAGCCCAAAGTAGAGAGAGCTCTAGTAAACTCAAGAGTCATGCTGTAGAGTCTGGATCTCTTAAACTGTAGGGTCCATATTTTCTCCACTGTGGTGACGACTAGTTTTTCAGACTTACAAACTTAATTAAAGTAATAATGACAACAGAAGATTTGTCTTTCTGTACCTGGGGGCGATATGGCCACCACCCTCAGGGGATGGATGCCAGATACTGAAATGTCTGTGCATACACTCTGTTCCATCTTCTTTGCACAAAGCTACAGTAGGTTGATTTATATGTTGGTCAGACAGAAAATGATTAATAAAAGTGATAGTGAAATAGAAGTTACAATGATATTCTGCAATAAAAGCTGAATGGGTGTGATCTCTCACAGGATGTCTTATTATTCATAGTGTTTTCAGAACATGGTAGATTGTGGGGTAGCTGGGTCCCCAGAAAGTGAAACTGTAGCTTGGGGGAGGGAGGACCACCATTAAAACATTGCTCAGTATTGGGAGTTGGGCAGTAGCGCAGCGGATTAAGTGCACGTGGTGCAAAGCACAAAGACCGGCGTGAAGATCCCGGTTTGAGCCCCCGGCTCCCCACCTGCAGGGAAGTCGCTCCACAGGCGGTGAAACAGGTCTGCAGGTGTCTGTCTTTCTCTCCCCCCCCCTTCCCTTCCTCTCTCCATTTTTCTCTGTCCAACAACGACATCAACAACAATAATCACTTCTACAACAAGGGCATCAAAAAGGAAATAAATATTTTAAAAAAGATTTTTAAAAGCATTGCTCAGTATCATAAGAATCATGAATGGTATTGATTTTTCAACTGTCCCTTCTTTCAGGATTTTAGTTATAATCATCAGGTGCCAGTTTTAATTTATAAGTACGTTTTTTTGCATACACCTAGCATAGTTAAAATCAGAATGTCAGATCTATAGCTTTCACACATTTTCCTGAATTCATGATGCCCCTGATATCTAGGGACATTCATAAGATGGCAGTAAATTAAAAAATGTAGGTTCTCATTAAAGGGGCTTTTCCCCCTCTCCTTTTTCTTTATTTGATAGAGACAGAGAAATTAGGAGAGAATGGGCAGATAGAAAGGGAGAGAGGCAGAAAAAAATCTCATTAGAGATATTTCAAGAGAAGATTGGCTAAAATATGACAGGGTCAGGGCCAGGCGTTGGCTCACCTGGCTGAGCATTCGCAGTGCGCAAGGACCCAGATTCAAGCTCCTGGTCCCCACCTGCAGGGGAAGCTTCACCCGCCAATGGTGAAGCAGGGCTGCAAGTGTCTAGCTCTCTGTCTCTTTCCCTCGCTTTTGCTCCCTGCTCCCTATTTCTCTCTGCATCTAATAAGTTTTTTTTTAATATAACAGGGTCTAGGCTAAATACAATAATTGCTTAATTTTTAGTCCGTAAGTATCTTTTCTGTTACCTACAACTTTGATCCCAAGTAGGAAAAATAAAAGTTATATTATCGCATCAGTTTTACTCAGATTCTCCTATTATTCTTTTACTGTTTATGTTTAATGCTATTCTTTTTCCATGTGTGTTTTCAGGAGGGCAGGGCTTACCTGCCTATTGGCTTTAGTAAGCACAGTTTCCTCCTCATTCCTCTAGAGGGAGCACTGTGGCTCAGAAACATTCCAGAATCTAAAATCAGGAAGCAAATTTCTGTGTCTCACTTGTGTGAGTAATAGGAAAACTTAAGTGTAGCAAAGATACATTTTTTTTACAGTTAATTATTCAGTTTTCTAGAGTCACCAGAATCTCACTAATAAGAAAAGCGTAACTTAAGACACTGTACGAGGGGACACCAGGATCCTGAATTTTGCCTCCTAGACAACACTGAAGAAGCCAGTGATGAGAGGTTGTACCTGTGTGTCAGAGGCTGTACTGTAGACCATTAACCCCTCAATACAATTAATTTAAAAGGAGAAAAGAAATTAGTATGGGGAGTCGGGCGGTGGCGCAGCAGGTTAAGCGCACGTGGCACAAAGCACAAGGACCGGCATAAGGATTCCGGTTTGATCCCCCGGCTCCCTGACTGCAGGGGAGTCGCTTCACAGGCGGTGAAGCAGGTCTGCAGGTGTCTGTCTTTCTCTCCCCGTCTCTGTCTTCCCCTCCTCTCTCCATTCCTCTCTGTCCTATCCAACAACAACGACATCAATAACCACAACAATGTTAAACAACAAGGGCAACAAAATGGAAAATAAATAAATATTAAAAGAAATTAGTATGAAGCATTTGAAACTTTGCATTTCAAAGACTCCAGTATCTTTGAGGGTGGTGCTATAGATATATTTGCATTTCCAGCCACTCCTGAGCTCAAACTTTGCTTCAGACACTTCTGCCCACGTGGACTGTCAAGTTTAATAGTCTCTTGGAAAAACGTCCCCAGGACGAACCTATAGTTTGTGATGCAGTGATAGACTATTCTGCATCCCACTCCATCTAGCTGAGAGGCCACTAACCACATGGATCAGTTGAATATTTGGAATGTTATTAGTGTGAGCAAGTCACTGGATTTTCTTTCATTTTTCACTTTTAAATTGAGTAGCCATGTGTAATCAACAGCTACTCTCATGCACAGCTCATGTAAGCTTTCAAAATGCAAATTCACCTTAGATTGAGACAAGCCTATTCTTTTTTTTTCTTTTCTTTTCTTTTTTTATTTAAGAAAGGATTAATTAACAAAACCATAAGGTAGGAGGGGTACAACTCCACACAATTCCCACCACCCAATCTCCATAACCCACCCCCTCCCCTGATAGCTTTCCCATTCTCCATCCCTCTGGGAGCATGGACCCAGGGTCATTGTGGGCTGCAGAAGGTAGAAGGTCTGGCTTCTGTAATTGCTTCCCCGCTGAACATGGGCGTTGACTGGTCAGTTCATACTCCCAGTCTGCCTCTCTCTTTCCCTAGTAGGGTGGGTCTCTGGGGAAGCTGAGCTCCAGGACACATTGGTGGGGTCTTCAATCCAGGGAAGCCAGGCCAGCATCCTGGTGGCATCTGGAACCTGGTGACTGAAAAGAGAGTTAACATACGAAGCCAAACAAATTGTTGAGCAATCATGGACCCAAAGCTTGGAATAGTGGACAGGAAGTGTTAGGGGGGTACTCACTGCAAACTCTAGTGTACTTCTGCTTTCAGGTATATATTTTGCAGTAGTTTATGGATACGTGTGAACATAAGCTCTCTCTCACAGAAACTGGCGTATATCTAGGTTTTGGGACTTTGTTAGAAAGTGAACCACCTGAGATGAAATTAGAGTGTACTATAAAAGGAAAGGTCTCACCCGAGTAATGAAGCTGAAGGGTTGTCATTCCACACGTGAAGTCTCTGGACACAGTCTGAGGTGAAGCATATTGAGGTGGCAATCGTTTCGTTGGTTAGGTTGTGATTGGCAGATGCAATATTTGGTATGGATTGGGAGAGGCATACGGGAAAGTGAGCCCTATCCAAGGGTTCCAGGACTGGGGGAAGTAGGGGCTCTATAGTGGAGATGTGAGGTTCCTGCTGTCTTAGGGTTCAAAAAGACAATCGATAGTTAATGTTATCATCACATTATTTGCTAATTGGGTTAACTTTGAAAAGTCCTTTTGTTAGGGTTTGCTGTACAGTACCCAGTATCTTGTATATAGCTGTGCTATTGGATGCTTCTGATCTACTTGGTCTAGGAGACAAGCCTATTCTTAAAGATTATTATGAGCTAAAGGAGGGAGTCCTTTTTCCCAAAAACTTGAATGGGACTTTTAAAGGTCTCTATAAATTTCTATGCTTCCATTTATGAGGATTTCACACACTCACTCTAGATACTCTTTTTCTCTTTTCTTTTTCTTTCCTCCTGCTCTGCCACTACCACCACTGCCTCCTCTCCTCTTTTCTCCATTTTTCCCCCACCTCAGTTATTACTGGTTGTAGTGCCCAGTGCAATGACTTCACCACTTTGGATGGCTTCTCTCCCTTCCTTTTCCTTTCTTTCTCTTCCTCCCTTCCTTCCTTCCTTCCTTCCTTCCTTCCTTCCTTTCTTCCTTCCTTTCTTTCTTTCTCTCTTCCTTTCGTTCATTCTTTCTTTCTCATAATAAGGAGAAGCAAGGGAGAGGGTGAGAGAAAAAGAGACACCTGTAACACTACTTCCCTGGCCCTGCCACAAATGGAGACCGGAATGTGAAGCTAGGTCTTCACTCATAATAATGTGTGTGGTCTACTGGGTGAACCCTCTGCCCCTTGTCTGAGCGTCCTTCCTCCAGTTGTGTTACCATTTACCATTTTCAATGTACCTGTGAATGACCAGTCTCGTTAAACCGTATACTATCCGTCTGTATCTCCAGCAACTAGTGCAGATCGAGGCACTCAATTGGCTAGCCAGGTTTTTGTTGGAATAGTCCCAGGCGCCGTGATTTCAGATTTCTGCCCCCTCACCTTTGTATCTAGCTGCTTATGTGCATATCATGTCTTTGCAGTAGTGTCGAAGCACAAGAGGGAAGAGTGTGATGGTAGAAGATAGGTAAACCATGTTTTTAGTTCAAATGAAGATTTTCTTCTAGGTACTATCTGGCATTGGGTTCAGCTGTGAGGAAATTTAAAAAAAAATCCCGAAGTTTTGCATTCACTAGTTCAGCTGTTTAAACTCTCTATAACATGGAATCATGGTGGTGGCAGCATGCTCTGGGGTCAAAGCTCTCTTCTCTTCTTCATCTTGTGTGACCTTGACCTCGTGATGTGAAATATTGCGGCATACCAGCTTCTAGGAGCAAATTGGGTGAAAGAAGTAAGATAAGAAAGCATGTTCACAAAATCTGATTCCTAGAGAATCTTCTCAGAAGCTGCCGTTTGCCGGCTCTATTTCCTCTGGATTTCTTCTGTCTATTAATCACACCAGATTTTTGGACAATCATTCTCATCTAAAATCTTATTATTATAGAAGTGGGAAAAGGATGTTGGACTATAGCTAGCTCTCTCTGCCACATAATTCTTTATATATATATATATTTTTTGTAATTTCTTTATTGGGGAATTAATGTTCTACATTGGATAGTAAATACAATAGTTTGTACATGCATAACATTTCCCAGTTTTCCATATAACAATACAACCCCCACTAGGTCCTCTGTCATCCTTCTTGGACCTGTATTCTCCCCACCCACCCACCCCAGAGTCTTTTACTTTGGTGCAATATGCTTTAATATTTATTTATTTATTCCTTTTTGTTGCCCTTGTTGTTTTATTGTTGTAGTTATTGATGTTGTTGTTGTTGGATAGAGAGAAATGGAGAAAGAAGGGGAAGACAGAGAAGGGGAGAGAAAAATAGACACCTGCAGACCTGCTTCACCACCTGCGAAGTGAATCCCATGCAGGTGGGGAGCCGGGAGCTCGAACTGGGATCCTTAGGCTGGTCTTAGTGCTTTGCGCAACGTGTGCTTAACCCACTGCACTACTGCCTGACTCCCCACATAATTCTTAAAGGAATATTATGTTTGTCATTTCCTTTTTTTTTTTTTTTTTTTACCAGCATTGCTCAGCTCTAGTTTAGGTGGTGCAGGGATTGAACCTGGAACTTTGGAATGTCCAGCATGAGAGTCCTTTGCATAACCATTATGCTGTCAATCCCCACAAGGAATTTTATAAGTGACTAACTTAACAGTGTTTCCACTTCATTGTCATCTTCAGGTCATCTTATATTCACTTTGAAATGATATGTATATTCAAAACAGGAATTCTAGTTTCATTGCAATTCTAACTTAAGCCAGCGTGTGTGTGTGTGTGTGTGTGTGTCTATGTGTGTTTGTCTTTGTGTGTGTGTGTGTGTGTGTGTGTGTGTGTCTGTCTGTCTGTCTGTCTGTCTGTCTGTCTTCAGTTCTGTTATCTATGTAGTATTTCATTCCTGTACTTGAACTTCTCTCTGACGGCCACATATGTTTTTCCGCTTTAACTTTGGAGAGCTCTTTAGGTAGTGTTGTTGTTTAAGCCATGTGAACTGATAATCAAAATAGTCTCAGTATATATCTATTTATGCAGTAAATGTTTACTCTGCCGTGGCATGCTTCACACTGGAACATTCGGTTGTGAATAATGGTTCTTTCCTGGGACTCCACCAGAGGGAAACAGAACTTAAACTAGTGACACTGGGCTAAGTGGGTAGCATTGCTATAAAGAAACCTGAAGTAGCATAAAAAGAAATCTTAGGAGGAAAGGTCGTTTCTTTCAGGATCTTGCTTTCTGCTGTCCCTCATGGGATGCTCTGCAGTGCCTCGAATATGTCATCAGTTAAATTGCTCAGACAGCATCCAGCATGTCCCTCAGAAATAGCAGTGTACATCCTAAGATGCACCAAAAAGTACAAAACCTCGGGAAATTGATGTTTTGTGTGTTTGCTTTGTTTTGATTTTAGGGAGGTCATGGGAATATTATTTCGTGCTTGTAGTTTAAGTGAGTCTATTAATATTTGTTCTAATTTGGTAGCCCATAGTAACATTGTTTTTCACCCTGTCTTCTTATTAGGCTCTTGAGATCTGCCAGCAGAGAAACTTTGTAGAAGAGACAGTTTATCTTCTGAGTAAGTGGCTTTTATTGATTTTGGTGGTCTCTTTAAACTAAGAAAAAGGATGATGACATGATGTAAATTCTCCTAAGAATGAACATAACCTGTTTGTTTGTTTGTTTTATTGTCACTGGGCTCCAAGCCTAGACAGAGAATCCACCATTCCTGCCAGCCATTTTGTTTTATTGTCACTGGGCTCCAAGCTTAGACAGAGAATCCACCATTCCTGCCAGCCATTTTTCCTTTGTTCCCTCGTTCTTTCTTTTTAATTGGAGAGATGCCTACAGACCTGCTTCACTGCGTGTGAAGTGTCCATCCTGCAGGTAGGGAACAGGAGCTCAAACCCGGGTCATCGTGCACCTCGATGTGTAGGCCCCACCACCCTGCCCGAATAAAGGTTTTGGCCCAACACACAGCTGAGAACTTCTTTATACAGGAATCTAGTACATGGCAAAGAGACTTCATAGCTTAGTGGGGAAAAAAGGCATTCAATAAGTGCAATTAGAATAATAGTAGTATTATATATTGTAACAAGACTGTATCTGTTCACACTTACCAATATAACATTCATTATAGATAAGTCAGTAAGTCTTCTGTTAATTTTTCAAAAGTAATTTTCAACCTATGTTCCTTCCTTGTCTAAACTGAAAATAAATAATGCTGTTTGTCAAAAATCACATCCTAAGTAACTAGAGGAAAGGAAGTTGATTGTTGAAGTTTTGGGGAAAGGAGAACTTTCTCTTCCGATCTAGTAGTATTTCTTTCCTCCATATGTGTCCTAGTCTTCATACCACATATGCCAAGACACAGAACTTATTATCATGCACACGCCTCTGAGATTAACCACTTGCACACAAAGCAGTTCTAGGGGCCAGGCAGTTGGCGCACCTGGCTAAGTGCACATAGTATAAAGCGCAAGGACATTAGCAAGGAGCCAGGTCTGAGCTCCTGGCTCCCCACCTGCAGGGGGGATACTTCACAAGTGGTGAAGCCGATCTGCAGGTGTATTGCTTTCTCCCTCTTTATCTCCCCTTCCCTTCTCAATTTCTGTCCTATCAAATAAAATGGAAAAAATGGCTGCCAGGAGCAGTGGATTTGTAGTGCAGTCATAGAGCCCAGTGATAACCCTAGATGCAAAAACAAACAAAAAACAGTTGTATATTCCCCAGAATTTCTTAAGGAAATGCTATGGTGGTATTCCTAGCATGAACGCAGAGCTTCTATTAAGGTGTTTCTCTGACATCATTTGTCAGTCCTACCCAAGTGTTCTTCCACTTTTATCTCTCTTCCTCTTGTAGCACTCAGACCTGTTAATCCTCTGGACTGCTGTCATGACAAACAGTTCACATTCTCCCTACCCACGTGTGCATATGCAATTCCTGGATACTCAGCTTCCAGCCTAGAACCATTCTACCTTCCTTGGAAGAAAGTGTTTGCAGACTCCATTTCTTTCCTTGACTATATTCTTGGGTTGCCAAAGTAAATATCTCACCCATTGACTTTTTTCATCATTCTTCTTAAATATTCTGTCATATTGTCTCACAAGCAACAGAGAACTTATAAAGGAAGATACAGTGTCCCTTTTTTAAACCATAGAATATTCCTTCACCACAGTGTTTTTACATTGGTGCCCTGCTCTCGATTTAATCAGATCCTGCTTTTTTTTTTTTTTTTCCCCTTTCTGTTCTTCTTTCTCAACTTCTGTTGATGAGTGGGGACATCCCATACGCATCTTTATCTTTCTGACTTAGCTGACTTAACATAATTTCTTCTAGCTCTGTCCAAGAGACAGAGAATGGGAAGGCTATTAGGGGAGGGGGTGGGATGTGGAGATCGGGTTATGGGAATTGTGTGGAATTGTACCCCTCATATTATGGTTTTGTTAATGTCTCCTTTCTTAAATAAATAAATAAATAAATAATACAAAAAAAGAGAATATTCCTATATACATTTTTTTTCAAAGTAGCCATATCTTTAAAGACACAAACCGTAGGGATAATTACTTTTCAGAAAAATAGAATTCTATAGAAGGTATAACAAACAGGTTATCATGTTAATCACAGACCAGCTGTTAGCACTTGATAATGGCTACCTCAAGCAAGAAGGACTTGAACTGAGGTCCAGGAGTAAGGATACCAGCTCACAAGTGACTTTTATTGATCATTGCTTTTGTTTTGGCTTTCAAACTATACGAGCAAATTCAGAGACAAGATATTCCTTTAGTCGGCAGTAGCGCATCGGGTTAAGTGCCTGTGGCGCAAAGTGTAAGGACTGGCATAAGGATTCCAGTTCGAGCCCCCGGCTCCCCATCTGCAGGGGAGTCGCTTCACAGGCGGTGAAGCAGGTCTGCAGGTGTCTGTCTTTCTCTCCCCCTCTCTGTCTTCCCCTCCTCTCTCCATTTCTCTCTGTCCTATCTAACAAGGACAACATCAACAACAACAACAATAATAACTACAAAAACATTGAAAAACAAGGGCAACAAAAAGGGAAAATAAATAAATATTTAAACATTTTTAATTAAAAAAAAAGATATTCCTTTAAAGCTATTTTCCTCATATCTGAAATGATGTGGTTTGCATATCTTTGCTAGGCCGGATGGGCAATAGCCGAAGTGCCTTGAAGATGATCATGGAAGAATTACATGATGTGGATAAAGCAATTGAATTTGCCAAGGAGCAGGATGATGGAGAACTCTGGGAAGATCTTATTTTATATTCCATTGACAAACCACGTAAGCAGAGAAGCCATTTATGAGGATAACTTCTCTCTCTTTCTCATATAGCTAGCTATGTCTAGAGTAAGAATTACTGAGATATATTGGGTTAAAAATATGGCCAATTATCTGTAATAAAAATAGGCTGAGTACATCATAACGATTTCCAATACTTCTCCTTCACAGAGAGGCCTAGGCCCCCATCACAAAGCTTCCCTTAAATGTGATACAGAATAAATGATAATATTAACAGCCTCACAGTATTAACTGTGTTCCCATGAAGCATATTTTTACTGGCTGCACCATAACTGAGTAAATGAGATTTGCTTTAGTGTTGTTTTTGTTTATTTATTTTCAGTTTGTATGCAGGAGACATTTATTATCTAGCTATATAACCCCAACATTATGGGAACATTGAGTATTGATCATATATGGAGGTTTTTCATTTTTATATTTGTCTCCCTTTGCTACCTTGTTTTTTCAGTGCTACACCATGAGTATTTATTTGTTGCCCTCTGCTTGACTGTGTGCACTGGTCTCTCGTTTTGGAAAGAAATACAAAGAGTCATCTACCTAATTATTAATCCAGGTTCTGTTTAATTATAAAAATAATTTAGAAACTCTCCGTAGTCATTTAAAATCACCCCTTCATGAGCCAGGGAGCTAGCATACTGGTTATATAAGAAGACTCTCATATTTGAGGCTCCAGAGTCCTAAATTCAATTCCTGGTGCCACCATAAGCCAGGACTGAGCAGTGTTGTGGTGATGGTGATGGTGATGATGATAGTGATGATGATATCACCCCTTTTTGGAAGGAAGAGTTATTTCAATATTGTCATGTTGTGGCAGCTACTGTTAAGATTATCTTTTTTAATAAGAACACAAGAGGCTAATGTATCGCCCATTTGAAATTGAGGTATTACATTCACTAAAATCTGTATCTGAAGACCAGTTGAGTATAATCAAGTAGTATTTGAAGCATTATAAAGGAAGTCAAATGGGTGTGATGGAACACATCATGAGTAGGGGTCCACTTTTGAATTTGCACTTACGCATGGCATGACCCTGGATGAACTAACCATCACATCTCCCTTTTCTGTACACTGGAGATAACCTTCTTAGCTTGCCCAACAATGAAGAACA
Source organism: Erinaceus europaeus (assembly GCF_950295315.1). NCBI lineage: Eukaryota > Metazoa > Chordata > Mammalia > Eulipotyphla > Erinaceidae > Erinaceus > Erinaceus europaeus. Next base: position 54,009 of record NW_026647751.1, read on the forward strand.
CTATATCATAGTTGAACCATTGTGACTTCTCAGTAAATATCAGCTGTACTTCTTTTGAGAGTGCAGCTGTGTTGTGAGGTAATTGTTTGTTCTCCAGCTGTGTTAAACTCTTCTCATTTAACTTTTCCATTATCTTGTCAGAAAGGCCAATGGAATATTCATTCTTGAGAGTCTAGAAATTTAAATGGTTACTACACTTCTTTAGAAGGAAAAAAGAATTCAGTGACTCTTAGCGTGGTATTGCAATATGGACATTGATTTTGTTTTTATTGTTTCATGTGATCTTGTTTTAGCATTCATTACTGGCTTGTTAAACAATATTGGCACACATGTTGACCCGATTCTACTCATTCATCGCATTAAGGAAGGAATGGAGATTCCCAATTTGAGAGATTCCTTGGTTAAAATTCTTCAAGACTATAACTTGCAAGTAAGTATTCTTTCTTTGAAAAATCAGCATAGTGAGTGAGTTGACTGAAGACTGGATGCACATGACCAGAGTTTGTTTTAAAAAACAATCAAAGAGGAGCCAGGCAGTAGCGCAGTGGGTTAAGTGCACATGACGCAAAGTGCAAGGACTGGCATAAGGATCCCTGTTTGAGCCCCCAGTTCCCCACCTGCAGGGGAGTCGCTTCACAGGCGGCGAAGCAGGTCTGCAGGTGTCTGTCTTCCTCTCCCCCTCTCTGTCTTCCCCTCCTCTCTTCATTTCTCTCTGTCCTATCCAACAACAACTACAACAGCGAGGGCAACAAAAGGAAATAAATAAGTAAAAATAAAAATAAAGATGTTAAAATAAGTTAAATCCCTGGCATCACATGTGCCAGAGTGATGCTTTAAAATAAGTAAGTAAATAAATAAATACATACATAAGTTGTTTCAATACAGAAACTAGAACTTTCATCCTTAAGTAAGTCCTATGATTTTCCTAACAATCTTTTTTTTTTTCTTTATCAAGAAGATCTTCTCTTGGTTTGATAAATATAGCATCACTTTTGGGAGGTTATTTGAGTCATTGAAGTGACTGACTGCTAGATCAAACTGCCCAAACCATCTTTCGATAGGATGAATATGATATATTTTTGGGAGAATAAAAAAAATTTTTTAATAGTTTGTTAAGTTCCTTCAAACCACTCAGTAACTCATCTATGGAAATGTTAAAATACATGACTCTATTTAACCTATTGTCTGCAATAATTCAGAATTTATGATAAGAGAAGTGAAACTTACTTTCATATAATAGTATACTGATTACAACATGTCCTAGTCTTTCCCTTACAGCATTCTTTAACAGTTACTATTTCCAAAATATTGGTAGCTTTCATAGAATAAAACTATTTGAAGTATATTTCTTTAAAAATCCATGCCATTCTTTGTCTACCTCATTGGGTGAAAATGGATTTTTTTTTTTTAAGATTAATAGAGTTGACTTTGCAGAAACAAAGATTTTAGCAAGTCTAAAGATACGGTTGTGGGGGAGAGAGGTAATTACAAAGTATAAGAAATGACTGATGTAGGGACAAGATTGTGTGGCAATACCAGTGTATAGGGTATTGTTATACTAAGATCTCCCAGAGGAACTTTTGTAGATATGAGGCCAAGCCTATCATTCTCTGTGAATTGGGGAGTTACCCTCACACTTCACAGGTGACTTGTATAACCAGGTATCACAGCCTTAAAGAGATTTTCCTGAAAGTTATAATGTGAGAGAATCAGAGAGCCTTTCTTTCTTCAGGAAGATTTGTGAAAAATTGGGATCATGTGAAAGGAATTACTTTAGTTTGCTTTTAGTGACATGTGACCTGTGGTGACCAGCTATAGATTGTTCAGTCGATATCTGTATGTATTTGAAAGAAAAATTGTAAGAACATAAATATTTTTATGTGTGGGAGACAAGGAGAGCAAGATCAGAATTCCACTCAGCTTTGATGCAGGTGGTACCAAGGATGGAACCTGAAATTTTAGACACACAAGTACTGTGCCCTTCCCAGAGTTTGTTTCCCAGACCTCGGTAGTGGGAAAAAGAAAGAAGGAAAGGAAGGAGGGAGGGAGGGAAAGGTAGAAGGAAAGAAAAAAGGAAGGAAGAGAGAAAAAAAAAAAAGGCACTTCTGAGAACTTGTGCATGCAGTTCACCACTCCAGGCTGACTTTTCACAATAAAGAGCAAGAGAGACAGAGAGATCAGAGCATTCCTGGTGCCATAGCAACTCTTTGCGGTTTTGACAGGGCTCCAGACTGTGCCTCCCAGCAGGCATGCACCCTACCAGATGAGCTCTCTAGCTTACTGTGAATGTAAATATTATTTTTACAATATTGTCTTGGAATGCCAACGTAAAACTCTAGGTGTTTCTCCTTATTTCTCTGAGGTCATTATCTTGTTAATCCCAACAAAAACAAACATTTTTCAACTAGAATTCAAGTCCCTACCCCTGTGGCCTGAAAGATGCATTCAGAACTAGGTAGGAGCCTGGTCATAACTCACTTTATAGATACATAATGACCCAGTTTCCACCCCCAGCACATGAGAACACCATGCACTGAACCAAAGAAAGACTCCATGAAGGTAGAGTGGTGGTAGTCTCCTCTCTCTCTCTCTCTCTCTCTCTCTCTCTGTCTCTGTCTCTTTTGATTGGAAAACTAAAAATAAAAAAAAAAATTCCACCAGGAGAGATGTGCCAGGCACAGGGCCCCAGTGACAATAAAGAAATAAAAATTACTACAACAATTCCCCAGTCTAACTCTGGTATCACACTGGTGCTTATAAAAATAGCTGTCATTTGGGATTCTAATGATGATCACTGGAATGTGAAGATGGCAGTGTCAGCAAGACGTTCCAAGCTCTAAGAATCTTTTAAAATATAAACTTCAAAAACTGCAAATTTCATGGCATTTCCCTTCCCCCTTGTCCCATGGCAGCTGTTTCCAGTGAACCACAATAACTTTGCTGATGTACCGTTTTTTAATTGCTCTGTAAAATGTTTATGAGTCTAGTGTATTGCTTTTGGTTAAGATTATTATCAATAAATTGCAAAGAAATAGGAGGGAAATATTATGGATAAGCTGTATGAGTTCTGTATGACTCAGGAGGATTTTTTTTTCCTCCTGAGCTGAAGCCTAGTCCATGTGTGGTTTCACGGCTTTTTTTTTTTTTTTGCCTCCAGGGTTTTTGCTGGGACCTTGTTCCTGTACTACAAATCCTCTGCTCCTGGAGGCCATTCTCCCCCCCCTTTTTTTTTTTTTGTTTTTTGCCCTTGTTATTATTGTCATTGCTGCTGTTGGATATGATATGATGGAGAGAAATGGAGGGAGGAGGGGAAGACAGAGAGGGGGAGAGAAAGATAGACACCTGCAGACTTGCATCACTGCTTGTGAAGCGAACTCCTTCTCCCAGGGGCTTCAACCAGGGTCCTTGTGCTGGTCCTTGTGCTTTGCACCATGTGCGCTTAACCCATGTGCTACCGCCTGACCCCCGGTTTCACAGCTTTTAGAATTCTTTTTTTAATTCAGAGAGAGGAGAAACACTGCAGCTCCAAAGCTTGAACCTCCCATGTGCCAGGGCTTGAATAATAGCCTGTGTGCATGGCAAAAATAAATAAATAAATATACATACCCTCTCACCATCACCACTCAGACCCTTGGGTAGCTTTTAAAAGTTGCCTTAAAATGCTTTTTATATTTAAATGTAAAGGAGAAGGGGCCAGGTGTTGGAGCACCTGGTGAAGTGTTCACGTTGCAGTGCCCAAAGACCCAGGTTCAAGCCCCTGGTCCCCACCTGCAGGGGGATAGTTTTCCAGGGGTAAAGCAGTGTTGCAGGTGCCTCTGTCTCTCTTCCTCTCTATCTCTCTATCTCCCTTTCTCTCTAAATTTCTGTCTCTATCCAATAGATAAAGATAACAAAAAATTTTTGAAAAAAATAAATAAATGAAAAGAAACGTCTTAGTTTAAGAAAAAGAAAGAGAAATCATTTAATATGGAGGTGCCAGGCGGTGGCGCAGCGGGTTAAGTGCACATGGCCTGAAGCACAAGGACCACCATAAAGATCCCGGGTTCGAGCCCCCGGCTTCCCACCTGCAGGGGGATCGCTTCACAGGCGGTGAAGCAGGTCTGCAGGTGTCTTATCTTTCTCTCCCCTTCTCTGCCCCTCCTCTCTCCATTTCTCTCTGTCCTATCCAACAATGACAGCAACAATAATAACTACAACAACTATAAAACAACCATGACAACAAATTGGGTGAAAATAGCCTCCAGGAACAGTGGATTTGTAGTGCAAGCACCGAGCCCCAGCACTAACCCTAGAGGGGAAATAAAAAAGGACACCATTTGGTCTGGTTCTGCCAAAGCAACCACACAGAACTCAGAATTCGATAAATATGGGAATTTTCTTCACAGCAAAATCTAGAGCTAAGTTTTTGAGTTGATAGTTGTATACAATTGCAAATGATAATTTAAGTATCTAAATGGCCCTTGGCAAAAAAAATTAGAAGACTCTAGTTTCTCCTACCTCCGCTATAAAAGGACAAGGGGCCTACCCTGTTCTCAAGAGTTAATAAATGAGAGAAGGCTGGGGAAGAGTGGAAGGTGACACATATAAAATATACTATACTGTTTATGAATTATTCTAGCATCATTAAAACTTCCTGCAGCTTCAAAATGAGCAAGAGTAGAACTACTTAGAATAGTGTTTCCCTCAAAAAGAACACATTTGACTCTCCATTGCTGATATACTTATAAGAAAGAAATATAATAGATACTCAGAAGATATAGAGAAGAATGAGAAATGATACAGTAATCTCTTTTTTTTCCCGAGAACTGAGAATACTAGCTCAATCACAGAGGCATCATTAATGAATTCATTTAAGTTGAAGATTTGAAGAAGGAATAGATACCATAATACAAGATAAGACAAATAACCCCATAGACCTCTTTGAAATTGTTTTATATGTGTTCATTTAAAATAACTTTAGTGGTTAAGGCAAGTGGTAGATTAGAAACATCCAAATGGGAGAATTAACATTAGGACAGAGCTGATTAGATCATAATACAGCACAAAGGAAATTAAAAGATCAAATATATGAATTATTAATAGAGATACAATGAAGGTCAGAATGATAATGTCTTACCAGAGGGCTCTCAGAACATTAAGAGACCAATAGGAGAAATAGCAAAGTCTATCAAAGGAAAGAAAAAAAAAATTGTTAGAAAGAAACAGTAGGGAGTTGGGTGGTAGCACAGCAGGTTAAGTGCACATGGCACCAAGCGCAAGGACCAGCATAAGGATCCTGGTTCGAGCCCCCGGCTCCCCACCTGCAGGGGAGTCGCTTCACAGGCGGTGAAGCAGGTCTGCAGGTGTCTGTCTGTCTCTCCCCTATCTTCCCCTCCTCTCTCTGTTTCTCTCTGTCCTATCCAACAACGACATCAATAACAACAACAGTAATAACTAGGACAACAATAAAAAACAAGGGCAACAAAAGGGAAAATAAATAAATAAATTTTAAAAAGAAAGAAAGAAACAGTGGGGACTATAATGACAAATTCAGATAATCTTTAAAAACTAAGTGGAGATTTCAGTTGTTTATCTCTTTGAAACCTCAAGTGAAATAAGCATTTTACTTGAACAGTGAAAGTTAACAAAAGTTGCTCATTTGATGATCCATAGTCATCAAATTATTTTAGTATTCAAGACATAAGAGTCACAATCAAAGCACTGTTCCACAGACAGTTTAAGAGATAGCTTTCATCAAACTTAAAAAAAAAAAGAAAAAGAAAAAGTCATCTATTTTACATAAACTTCTCCAGAGAATAGAGAGGGAAAACTCTACAGTTACTCTTGGGCTTCATGTAAACATAATGGGAGACTGTTGCAGTCCTATTTCTTTTTTTAATTATATTTGACATTGGTTCATGATATCATAAGCCTTTAGAAGTATAGTTTCGCAACTGTAATTGTATGTGTGTGTGCTACCCAGCTCCTCCACCAAAGTCCCTGTGCCATCATGGCAGTTGGAACTCTCCACCTATCCACAGCCACCGTCTCTCTCACAGGACCCAAGAGTCGGTTTGGTCACTGTTGCTTTTTTGAGAGTTCATTCATTTTAGCTATCCTACATCTGTTTTTATCCTAAGGACCAAAATTTTTATACGAGTCATTAGCAAATTGGATCTGATCACTTATAAATTCATAGATAGCACCAGCATTATCAGTTCTCTTAGAAGTCATTGTCATATGTTAAATACAGTTCTCTCTTTCTCTCTCTTCTCGCTCTCTCTCCCTTTCTCTTTTAACCAGAGTACCACTCAGCTTTGGCATATGGTGGGACTAGGAATCAAAGCTAAGGCCTCTTGCATACAAGTCCCATGCATTAACTAACACTGTACTGTCTGTCCAGCCCTAGATAAAATTCTAATCAAAATAATAATTTTCATAGAAATTAGTAAGTTAGCTCTAAAATGCATATGTATAAGCTCTTTTCTTAGAGAGATTTAAGATACTTTTTTTAAAAAGAGAGTGGATGTGGGTGTATATGATGGGATAAGTTGTTTGAACACTGAACATTTCTTTAAAATTTAACATAAGGGGCTGGTTGGTAGCACACCCAACTGAGCGTATAAGGACCCAGGTTCAAGTCCCCAGTCCACACCAGCAGGGGGAAAGCTTCACAAGCAGTGAAACAATGCTATAAATCTCAGTCTCTTTCTCCCTTCCTCCCTCACTCTTGACCTCCCCCTTCCCTCTCAATTCCTGTCTAAATAATAGAATCCAAGAAGTTTAAAAATATAAGTAAAACTTAACATAGACCTTCCCCATGATCGAGCTGGAGCACTGGGGACCAAATATACCTCTGCGTTACGGCCTTTTGGTCACTAGTTCATTGCTGGCTCTCGAAGCCTCACTTTGCCGTTCCAGACAGACGAAATGTGGGAAGCGTTGGACTTCTCCCTAATGAAGACTTGCATATTATTTGAGAAACGTCACTCTCTCCGATTGTTTATCTCATTGACCAGATCAGTGTTAACCTGGGTCCCTAGACAGCTGAACTTGTTCACTGAACGAGCAGTAAACAAAGTGGGAGTTCTGTAAGTAAGGGAGAGAAATAACAGGCAGAAAGTCGGAAAGCACCAGCTGCTGTGTTCATAGCTAAAGCCACAGATCTAAAGCATGTGGCAAGGGAGTAAATTTCTTCAAACTGGGTAGCAGGAATGAGCATAATTTTACTTGATACCGAGTTTCAAACCTTCCATATATTTTTAATTAATTAATTAATTTATTTATTTAAAAAAGGAGACATTAACAAAACCATAGGATAGAGGGGGTATAACTCCACTCAATTCCTACCACCAGATCTCCATATCCCATCCCATCCCCTGATAGCTTTCCCATTCTCTATCCCTCTGGGAGTATGGACCCAAGGTCATTGTGGGATGCAGAAGGTAGAAGGTCTGGCTTCTGTAATTGCTTCCCCGCTGAACATGGACGTTGACTAGTCAATCCATACTCTCAGCCTGTCTCGCTCTTTCCCTAGTGGGGTGGGGCTCTGGGGAAGCAGAGCTCCAGGACATATTGGTGGGGTCTTCAGTCCAGGGAAGTCTTGTTGGCATCATGCTGGCATCTGGAACCTGGTGGCTGAAAAGAGAGTTAACATACAAAGCCAAACAAGTTGTTGAACAATTATGGACCTAAAGGCTGGAATAGTGCAGATGAAGAGTTTTTTTGAAGATGTATAGCATACGTCATAAAGGAGGATTCTGATCCCGGGAATGAGTAGCAGGGAATGAGTTCCAGTCCATTCATTAGAGGGAGAAAGAGCCTTTGCTTGAGCACATGGGTGGGACAGTATCGAGTTTACAAGTACAGGTAGGAAGCAGGTGCAATGTGAGGTTCTGCAGTTGGGAATATATACTAAAAGATCACGAGAGAGATAGAAATTTTGAGTGTGAGAATCAGAAAGGGGAGCCAGGCGGTGGCACACTTGGTTAAACACTCATATTACAGTGCACAAGGACCCAGGTTCAAACTCCCGGCCCCCACCTGCAGGGGAAAGTTTCATAATGGTGAAGTAGGCCTGCAGGTGTCTCTCCGTCTCTTTCCTTCTCTATCTCCCTACTCCCCTCTCAATTTCTCTCCGTCTCTATCTAATGGTAAGTAAAATAAATATCTAAAATAAAAAATCAGAAAGGGCTGAACATGGTCTCCATAAGCCATATCCTGCTTGCTGTGTCAGACTTTCAGCATCTTGATTTGAAATAGCAAGAGGGGACGTTTGAGATTGGCGCCATTATCAGGAGCAGCACGTTATTTTTATGAGTCACTGGTGCAGCTGCTACTGCAAAGCCATTATCAAAACAACGTCTTGGGAGTCGGGCGGTAGGGCAGTGGGTTAAGTTCACGTGGTGCAAAGACTAGCATGAGGATTCCGGTTTGAGCCCTGGCTCCCCACCTACAGGGGAGTCGCTTCACAGGCGGTGAAGCAGGTCTGCAGGTGTCTATCTTTCCCCTTCTGTCTTCCCCTCCTCTCTCCATTTCTCTCTGTCCTGTCCAACAACAATAATAGCTACAACAATTTAAAAAAAAAAAAGCCTTGCATTTATCTGAGATTGAAAATGATGCCTAATTAGTTATACATTGTTCAGGCCAGCAACACCTTTTTGCTAGGCACAAAAGTCAAGTTCAAGCTCCAGTCCCTAAGACACTGAGGGTTGCCTCATTAAAATGATGTCTTTTCTGTTTGTGTCTGTCTCTCTGAAAAAAGGTTGATTCAGAGCAATGAAGCTCAATGACAACAACAAGAAAGGAACTTAATTTTGCAGTTCTTGTGCCATCATTAGCCAACTCTGATTATTAAAAAAGTTATAGAATGAATGACACTTTTAAAAAAATATTTTATTTATTTATTCTCTTTTGTTGCCCTTGTTGTTTTATTGTTGTAGTTGTTGTTGTTATTGATGTTGTTGTTTTGGACAGGACAGAGAGGAATGGAGAGAGGAGGGGAAAACGGGAGACAGACACCTGCAGACCTGCTTCACAGCTTGTGAAGTGACTCCCCTGCAGGTGGGGAGCCGAGGGTTCGAACTGGGATCCTTATGCCAGTCCTTGCGCTTCACGCCACGAGCGCTTAACATGCTGCGCTACCAGCCAACTCCCAATATTTTATTTTTAATGAGAGAGATACAGAGACATAGTGAGAAAGACCAGAGCATGCTCATTTCTGGCTGATGGTGGTGCTGCGGACTGAACCTGTGACCTCAAAGCCGCAGGCATGAACCATTATGCTGTCTCCCCAGCCCATGAATGGCACTTTTCTACAGATGATACTGGGAAAGCAATGGGACCTTCGTAGTTGGCTTTTTTTTTTTTTTAAAGTTTGCAGACACTTCAACTTTTGTCTAGACTGCAGCCTCTCCTGTGTTATTCATGCAGTAGGCATGAAACACCTACTCATGGTCAAAGCCAGCCCTTTGGAGATGTTTCACCAGACAGACTGCGAGTGTCACTATTTTGTTCTTCAGTTTTTATTTTGGTATTGGAGGCTGAGAAGCTTTGTATGTCTGCTCATAAATTTTTTCCACGTGCACTTAGATGAGTATTTCTCAGTCACTGTTTTCCACATTTCTTCTCCCCTTCTTCCTGAATGTTTTAATGATGGCTGTGGAAGTTTTTGTGTCTTTTTAAGTGAATAAAAAAAAATCTAATAGCAGTTGGAAGGATACAACCTCGTAGGCAGTCAGTCTCTCAGTCATTATAGAAGTAGCAAAACCATGTTGTGTCCTGCTGATGATAATATTTTAATGTGAACATCAGGTAGGGGTGTGTGTGCGTGTGCGTGTTTGTGTGTGTGCCTGTGTGTTTGCCTTCATGTGATTAGGGGAAGCTCTCTAGTGTTTACATCTGGTGAAAGCCAGTGCTGCTTGGGATTGTGGGATCACCCACTTTATATAAACATCTGGGTGTGGTGGCATGAGTCGGATACACATAAGCAAAGTGCCCATGTAGGTTTAGAGTTGAGAGTGATTTCAGTCTATGTAAGGCAGGATGCACTTCTGACTGACAGTAGCACCTGTTGGGACCCCAGGCTGGACCCTAGGGAGGCAACAATGTCTTCATAACATGAATCAGGCACATTGCGTCAGAAGAAGCCAAGAACAATATACCAGAGACTTGAAATTTGCCAGGTTTGATGTGTCTCCCTCTTTCAATAGGAATAATAGTTTCCAGTTATAAAAAAAAAAAAAAAAGAAGAAGGGAAAAGGCATCTGGCATAAGTTCACCTGATAAGCCTCTCCAGATTTCCTGTGAAATGTCTAAGAAACATCAGCAAGGGAGTAGGAACTCAATACAGGCCTACAGAACAGGTTTGAAAGGTACCCTGCTGTACCTTTTGCGTCAGGGCAGGTGGGTGGGAAGTCGGGCCTCCGGCTCTGAAACTGAGACACAAGCAGCTGCAGGTATTCAGCCTTCTCTACCATGTGCCTCTTGACTTCTAAGGCTGCCAAGATGTTCCCTGTCATACTTCCCTAGAGAGAGGGGCCACAAATAAATAGGTCTATAAAAATGACAAGGAAACAAGGGAATAAAAGAACCAAAAAGTGCAGTACTAGGATGAAAGTTAAGAAAATGAATCTTATTAGTTACTCTTGAATGTGAAGTATCTGTGGTCTTTTTCAGTTGTCAGCCTCTCAAGACTCATCAAGTTAAGGGCTAGGCAGCAGCACACCCAGTAGAGCACACACGTTATAATGCACAAGGACCCTGGTTCAAGCTCCTCATCCCCACCTGCAGGGGGAAAGCTTCACAAGTGGTGAAGACATACTACAAATCTCTCTCTCCCCCCCCCACTCCTCTCTCCCTCTCCACCTCCACCTCCCTCTCTTTCTCCCTCTCTCTCCTTCTCTCCTTTCCCTCTCTCCCTCTCTCTCTCTCCCCTCTTTCTCTCTTCTTCTTCTCCTTCTCCTCCTCCTTCTTCTCGTATCTCCCCATATCTCTTAATTTCTCTTTCCACCCCCTAAAAAAAATAAATAATTTTTAAGAAAAGGGGCCATCCAGTGGAAAGTTAATGTAGTCTATTGACACCTTTGACTTAGTCGTTTGGACTTTATTAGAAAGAAAGGGGCAATAGTTTGCATCCTGAAAGGGAGATCATCTGTTTTCCTGATTCTTTGTTCCATATACAGGACTGGGCTCCAGCCAGTATTTATGAATAAATGGATTTCTGAAATAAAATGGATGATTTGGGCCCAGCAACTTCTGCATCTTAGCCAGGATATCTGGAAGTTGTATCATACAGGGGCCAAATTCTGCCAGAGAGTGTCTGTGTTAAGGGCCAGGCGGTGGCACACCCAGTTAAATGCACACACTACAGTACGCAAGGACCCAGGTTCAAGCCCCTGGTCCCCACCTACAGGGGGAAAGCTTCACAAGTGGTGAAGCAGGGCTGCAGCTGTCTGTCTCTCTGTCTCCTGCCCTCTCAATCTCCCCCCTCTCAATTTCTCAATCCATCAATAAAAAAAAATTAAAAAGAGAGTCTCTATGTTAAGAAGCACCATAGGATAACAGTAGGGTCTGTTTTAGCAGGCCTGAAATTTGTGTTTGACTCTTCAAGTGCTGCGGGCTTATTATGTCTGTTAGGAAATGTGAAGCAGTTGTGGCTGAATGGCTCTGGGAAAATTGGTTTTGACAAAACAGGGTAGGGGTGGGGCTCAGTCAGCAACTGCCTATTTGGGACATTTCACACAGACCAGTTTTCTAAATTCCCAGTAAGAAAGAGATAATCAGAGTGTTTCTGAGATGGCTTGTCTTGTGTATTGTGTACAAATGTATAGATTCTGCTTCGTGAAGGCTGCAAGAAGATTCTGGTAGCTGACTCTCTGTCCTTACTGAAGAAAATGCACCGCACGCAAATGAAAGGTGTTCTGGTTGACGGTAAGTAATAAATAAATAAATAAATAAAGGAATCATACACCTTGCTTCCAGAAGAGACAAAGTCAATAAAAATACTGTGTGATCCCAAATGTGTGTGTCTTTCAGAGGAAAACATCTGTGAATCCTGCCTTTCCCCTATTCTCCCGTCAGGTAAGAAGACAGTTGGGAGGGAAGATACATATATGTTTAATGATGTCTTATGTTAATGATGAGTGGAATTAAAATTACGTCGTGGGCTGCTTTGCCAGGTGTGTGACCCATATCTAAGCCCGGCCCTCACCACATAGAAGAAGCTTCAGTGCTGTAGTGTGTGTGTGTGTGTGTGTGTGTGTGTGTCTTTCTCCTTCTCAATCTCTAAGTAAGAAAGTATTGCTGTTGAGAGTGCGTGGTGGTGCACCTGGTTGAGCACACATGTTACAGGGCACAAGGACCCGGGTTGGAGCCCCTGGTCTCCACTTGCAGGGGGAAAGCTTTGCGAGTGGTGAAGCAGGGCTGCACGTGTCTCTCTGTCTCTCTCCCTCTCTGTCTCCCCCTTCCTTCTCAATTTCTGGCTATCTTGACCCAATTAATTAATTTTGTTTTTACAAATAAAAGAATCTGGGGGGTCATGTGGTAGCACAGCAGGTTAAGCTCACATGGCACAAAGCACAAGGACCGGCATAAGGATCCCGGTTCGAGCCCACGGCTTCCCACCTGCAGGGGGTCCCTTCACAAGCGGTGAAGCAGGTCTGCAGGTGTCTGTCTTTCTCTCCCCTCTTTGTTTTCCCCTCCTCTCTCCATTTCTCTCTGTCCTAACCAACAAGTGACATCAATAACAACAATAATAATAACCATGCCAACGATAAACAACAAATTCCCCTCTTCTTATTCCTTAATTTCCACCTGTAAGCGATATCATTCAGTATTTGATCTTCTCTTTTTGACTTAGAGCATCATTTTTGATACACTATAAAGCACATTTTTCTTGCAAATTCAGCCTAGACAGGTACCAAAATATTCCGTTGCCGTAGCATTAATTTTCCATTATTTAATAGGTCTGGAGCACAAACTTTCCACATCGATTCTTCTGTAGAGGAAATAAGTGTGGATTTTAAGTGCTTCTATTAACAGTTGTATCGGGGGCAGGAAAAGAAGTAAGCTTTCCTACTGTTCAGACAGCATTTTAACCGAAAGAGACCACACGCACCCAGTACAGTAAGGCAGATTAAATCCCTAGCATTAGGAGCTAAAGATTCTAAATCTTTCCAGAAATAAACTGCTGTACAAAGCAGGAACAGATGAGGTGAAGTGCTATACAGAGTCACAGCCGTGGGGCTGGGTGGTGGCACATCTTGAGCGCACACGTTGCAGTGCGCAAGGACCCAGTTTCAAATCCCTGGTCCGTCACCTGCAGGGGAAAAGCTTTTCGAGTGGTGAAGCAGGGCTGCTGGTGTCTCTCTGTGTTTCTCCCTCTCTATATTCCCCCCCTTCCTTCTCCATTTCTGGCTGTCTGTATCAAATAAATAAAGATAATAAAAACATTTCCAAAAAGAGAGGGAGAGGATTGAGAGAACGATTCTCCAAAGGCAGCTGATTACTGCAAAGTCAAAAGTGCAGCTGGACTTGTAGTTGAGACGAAAAAGTTCCTCGCTGGGGCCAAGTGGCAGTGTGACGGGTAGAGTACACAGATCATCATGTTGTCCCCATCCACAGGGGAGAGGTTTCACAAGCTGAAGCCGTGCTTCAGATGTCTCTCTTCTCTGTCTCTTTTTCCTTCTCTGTCTCTCTTATCTTACCTCTGTGGAAGGAATTAAGGAAGGAAAGACCACCAGGAGCTGAGGAGTTAGTCCTTTTGTTTTCCTGCAGGTGCGGACCTTCAGCAATAACTCTGGTGGCAAAGATAATTTCTGATTTTCTTCTATTTTTTTTCTTTATTTATTTTTATTGCCTCCAGTGTTATCACTGTGCCTCCAAATCCACCACTCCCACTGATCTTTTTTTCCTTATATTTTTGTTACCTATGACAAAAATAAATTGAGAGAGGAGAAGGAGATAGGAAGAGAGAAAGAGAGACGCCTGCAGACCTGCCTCACCACTCATAAAGCACCCCTTCCCCCCTGCAGGTGATGAACGGGCTGAATGTCGGGTCCTTCCACATGGTAACGTGCACTCGACTGAGTCAGCCACCCCCAGTGCCCGATTCCTGATTTTCTTACTGGACTGACTTGCTCTCCCCTGTCTTCCCCCACCCTTCAGATGCAGCTAAGCCCTTCAGCGTGGTGGTCTTTCATTGCCGCCACATGTTCCACAGGGAGTGCCTGCCAGTACCCAGCACGGTGAGTTGGCAGCTTAACAACAAGATCTGCTGATCTGCTCACATCTGCTGGTGTGAAGATCCCAGTTCGAGCCCCCGGCTCCCCACCTGCAGGGGGGTCACTTCACAAGTGGTGAAGCAGGTCTGCAGGTGTCTGTCTTTCTCTCCCCCTCTCTGTCTTCCCCTCCTCTCTCCATTTCTCTCTGTCCTATCTAACAATGACAACAATAGTAATAACAACAATTACAAACAACAAGGGCAACAAAAGGGGGAAAAAATAGCCTCCAGGAGCAGTGGATTCATAATGCAGGCACCAAGCCCCAGCAATAACCCTGGAGGCAAAAAAAAAAGAAAGGAAGGAAGGAAGGAAGGAAGAAAAGGGAGGGGAGGGAAGGGAAGGGAAGGAAAGGAAGGGAAGGGGAAAGAAAGACGCAGTTAGATGGATGTGCCCACATTTATAGCTTCCCATTCTGCCACTTTGTGTCCTCCAAGTCATAACATAGTTTTCTATCACGTAAGAAAGATTAACTTATCCATTTTGCAAATGTAAAAACAACAATGCTTAGTGTGCCATGCTACACATTAAAAAATCACCTGTGAATTGAATATATTTCAGGTAGAATTGATGGTTCATGAACTGTCGCAATGGGAGACTCAGCGCCCTGTGAGTCATAGAATCATTTAATTGCTGGACCAGACAGAATCCTATGTGAACAAATAGTAACGTGCTAGGAAAACGAGTGCCACTTTCTAGCTTTGACACCCTGCCTACGACTTCCGTAACATTGCTGAACTTGACAGCAGAAGTGGAACCTCTTCATCTTTTGATTTATTTTCTCTTCTAGAACTCTCCTGCGCAGTTTTGCAACATCTGCAGCGCCAAGCACCGTGGACCAGGAGGTGCCATTTTGGAGATAAAAAAATAGCTGGGTTTCACTCGTTTGTCTCTCCACTGCTCTCTGAGAGACTGTGTCTGTAACACGCAGTGTTGGTTGGCAGCAATGCTGTTAGAAAGGCTTATGCGTATTTATATCATGCTCCCCCCAAGAGATTTGTTCACCTCTGCCTATCCACAAGAGGCTTGTCTTTGCAATGGATAAAGAACTTGGAGGTCCCCACTCTGTGGTTATTTGTTGGGTTCCTTTCTCTAGGAATGGAGACATAAGCTTGGGAGCTGGCAACGAATTTCTGGTCCAAGTAAAACTACTCAGCCACAAAGCAAACTACTGTGAACTGTGCCCAGCTCCCAGAGGGCGCCGCCAGCATCGTCTAGCATCAGCAGCCAGCTCCTACACTACTTAGCCCTTGTTTCCAGTTTTTGGCCGGCGACAGCCCTCTCGTTCTGGGTTTGGCTTTTCTGTGTGTGTCACCTACTGATTATCTTTTCAACAGGCCTTTAAGGAAATGTACAGAAGGTCAGTCTTTCAGTCACATCAGAGAGTAGCCTTAACAGGCTGATGCCATGCAGTTCGTGTTGGATCAGCAGATGTTCTCTGTACACCAGTGGCCTGCAGTATCTATCGATTGAATAAAGATTAGCTCTCACCATTGAGAAAGGCTCAGATTTCCTGTAAGGACTCACTCTAATCTAGAAATTGGAGAGAGTTCCAATACCTTAGAGTGTGAGGGCTTGTGGGGCTTCCCAGGAGAAATGGGGCCCCGCTCACGCCAGAGGAAGGGTGTAGCCATGTTTCCCGTCTCCTTGTTTCCCTGTTTCTGGAGTCTCCTTCACACTCCTAGGATGCAGCAGAGCACATAGACTATAGAGAAAAAGAATGCAGACTTCTGACTGTGCTTTGTAATTTGTTTTTTTCCCCCTTTGGATATATTTCTAGGCTGTAATTGGCATTAAAATGTAAAAACCACATAGTCACTGTTTCTACTCTTAGCCAGTAAAAAAAGGAGTGAGTGCAACTTTCTTTTTCAGCCCTTTTTTTTTTTTTTTGGGGGGGTGGTAAGGCCATAATAATATTAAGTACTGATGACATACTTACCACTGGACTTGGGCAGTCACTTTGTGCACCACGCCTCATTCATTCTTACAGCACTCCCCACCCCAGGGAAGACAGTATACCCCACAGTTTGCTGATGAAGACGCCCGAGCACAGAGATGTTACCACAGTTGCTGGGGGCGGGGGGGGGGGCCCTCCCTGACTCCAGAGTAGGTCTCCCAAATCCTTGAGGAAATCATGCAGCCAGATTTAAAGCAAGTACACAGATTACCTCATCCTATTAGAGTTTAAAGGGACGTTTTTCTGTTAGTCATAATGTACCCCTCAGCTGCTTAATCTGTCTGCACTCCTAGACTAGTGTTCTTCCTATTAACACCAAATTTTATTTCTACCAAAGAAAGCTTGCTTCCATAAATAAATACATACCCTTAGAAAGTAAACCAACCCCACTTATATTGGGGACAAAGAATATAGTTGCATAGTACATATTTCATGCCCAAGCCTCTTTTTAATATGTTTTATTTAGTAATGAGAGAGAGAGGAGAAGAGAAAGAACCAGAGCATCACTTTAACACATGCAATGCAGGGGGCTGAACTGGGCACCTCATCCTTGATTTTCTAGATGATACTTGATGCACTTTGTCATCTCCCGGGTCTCTCGTGTCCTAGCCTCAGAGAAAACCATTCTCAGGGGCTGGGTGGTTATGCACCTGACTGAACATACACATTCCCACCATGCACAAGGGCCTAGGTTCAAGACCTTGGTCCCTACCGGCAGTGGGGGAAAAACTTAACAAGTGGTGAATCTATGCTGCAGGTGTCTACCTTTCTCCCTTCTTATCTCCCCATTCCCTCTCCATTTCTCTCTGTCCTACCAAATCAAAAGGAAGGAAGGAGAGAAAGAAGGAAGGAGGAAGGAAAAAAGGGAGGGAAAGCTACTTTCTGAGTTGAAGCTGACAAGGTAAAAGTTATTTCATTTCTGTCATTAAAAGAATTACATATTAGTTTATATTCACTTTTGAGATTTTCTTTGAGAAGTTATCAGTAAATTCTTCACTAATGTGGTTATTATAGTATTAAATTATAGCTTAGTATTGTAAAAGCAAACAATTATTTAATTACTGTGTACGAAAGTTTTATAAAGCACTTTGCATGTATTACCTTATTTCCTCTGAGATCAACCTCCTACCCCATCTGCCTAGTGGCTCTGTTGGTTGGAAAATTCAGACTCCAACCAAGTAGATCTTTCTCTCCTGCTGTCTTGTTATACCTAAAAGTGAGTGGGGTGTGTGTGTGTGTGTGTGTGTGTGTGTGTGTGTGTGTGTGTGTGTGTGTGTTTGAGGGGTGGGAGGGTAGGGAGTGGACATTTGGTTAGGAAGATTTTTCTACCTCTCAAAGAAGCAAATGGAGAGCCATCTGTCCTGAAGTCTGAAATCTATATGCTAAGTCTACCGCATTCCCACCCACAAACTCAGTCTCAGAGTACGGAGCAAAGCACGCCTTCTCAGCCCTCTTCTCCCCAATCCTGTCCCCTCCACCTACTCTATACCAGTCTGCTTTCTTGTTTGAGGTCATGGAACTAGCTCTCATCATGCACTATTTTTTTTTAATAGAAACTGCTTTCAGTACTAAAAAGACTATGATACCTACAATCTGTTGACCAGATTTTTTAAGACTGTTTTGAAGCTGAAAATCAAAGAAAAAAATTTTTTTCCCTTTTGTCTGTTCTATCATCCCTGCCCCGGTTGGCTCAGTGTGAACAAAAGGCTTAAGATCAGAAAACTTGTGATGGGACGCAACCCACTGTCATTACCACATCAAAATTACCACTTTTGGGACTGTCCAATACCATAGAGTTTGAGCTCATATGAGGCAAGGGACATACTGCATTCATCTATCTATAACCCATGACAGGGTGACGTAAGAGACATTGGAAAATGTTCATGTATAGTGCTAGGGAGACAGCATAATGGTTATGCCAGTGGTTTTCATGTCTGAGGCTGCTGAGGTCCCAGATTCAGTCCCCAGCACCATCATAAGCCAGAGTTAAGCACTGCTTTCGCACACACGTGTGTGTGTGTGTGTGTGTGTGTGTGTGTGTGTGTGTGCGTGCGCGCGCGCCTTGGTATCTCATTAAATAAATAACGTCATAAAATAATAGTGTATATTATATAATAATAATCAAATAAAAACATTGATTTAAATTTATGAAAGTTACCCCTGATTATTCTTTTCAAATTTGTTTCATAGAACTGGGATCTCATGCTTGTGAAATTGGACCACTTGTGGGGCCTATGTTTTCCCCTAGATAGAGTGGCCGTGGGAGGGTGACACCAGAGCTTCCCCTAGTTCCTGGCCCTTCCATTTGTTTCTAGGGTTCAAACGTAGGCCGTGCACATGGTGGTGTACACACCCTGCTCCGTGAGCATCTTTCTGGCCCTTACCTGTTGAAGATAGAAGGCAAGCAGATGTATAGTATAGAGAAACAGATATATATATATAGAGAGAGAGATTTAAATAGAGATATATGTAGATAGATATATATAGTATACTTTATGGTAAGTTGGAGAGGCAAGGAGATGGCAAGACAAACTTTGAAGGCTGTAAGGATGTGGGTGAGGGGAAGTGAAGAAATGGGAGATTTTAAGTATTGAGAGTAGCAAAAATATGATACGTCCAGAAGAAGATTTAATATAAGATCCAGGTACAAGATGAATCAGAAAGGTAGAAGCGGGAAGTCTGGGAGGAGTTGATTATCTGGAAGTAATTAGAATAACTATATCTGAGTACAGGGACCTGCGAGAGAGCATTCTGTGATGTGACACCAACATAACACTCCTGGCAGCTATGTTTTCCATTTTTGTTGGATAGGACAAAGAAATTGAGAGGGGAGGAGGCGATAAGAGGGATAAAGAAAGATACCTGTAGACCTGTTTCGTCTCTTATGAAATGATCCCACCCCACCCCCTGCAGATGGGAAGCCAGGGGCTCAAACCCATCCTCTCGTGGGGCCTCGCCTCGCACTTAGTACTAAACCAGGTGCGCCACCGCCCGGCCCCGTGTCGTCTTCCTTCTTGTCCCTGGCAACCACTATTTAAAAAGTCTTGCTTGCCTACTTCCTTCTGCAAAAAGCATGCTTCATTTTCAAGTTCACCCCATCTGAAAACTCCTTTTTGAGCGACATTTCACCTCTGTCTTCCCCTTCAAGCAGATGTCTTTTCTCACCATCATATTATATTATTAGACCTTGTAGAACAGAAGCTGCCAATCCTGTCAGTGTCTAAGATACAGTTATTTGTAAATAGCATTAAGTGACATAAATCATGGTGAGGTCTTATATGGTACAGTAAATCCTAACCATGGGATTCTCAAAGCAAACCAAGCTTCCAAATAACTTGGTTATAATAGTGATTCTCTCTTGCCGACTTAAACTCTGAAGACAGCAAGGGACTTTCCTCGTTCTATTTAAAACTCGTTTTCTCCCAGTCCCGAGCCCTCTGGGGCTTTGCTTATATTTCTTCATGCTTCGCTTGATCCACAGCAGTTTACACTGTCTCTGCTGACCTCAGCCAAGTCAGTGCAGCCAGTACCACCTCGACCTGTTTCACTCTGGACTGTTAGCGTTCTCATCTCAGTGACACTGCCTTGGACCATGATACTCATCAACCCAGTATCTGGTTGGGATATAATCGATTCCTCCTCTGATTTGCTGCCTCCAGTATCTGCACTTCTCTGATTTGTTGTGCATCCAGCTTCTGTAGTCCTCTCACTTCCAGACTCACCCAATCAATCAGTTTCCCAGACATTTTGCTATTTCCAGTGCTTAAAATCTCTCTGGAGAAAATGTTCCCGTTTCTTCAGTTCCCCGCTTCCATCTCTTCATCTATTTAAAGCTTATCTAGCCTTCAAAATTCATCTGAAATGTCTTACCATCTCTGTGTCTTTCCCAACAACCCCCCCGCAACTCCTCAATTTTAAAGCAATTGACACTTCCAAATCCCTAATACCTGGTGCTAATACAGCAAAGCTGTTCGTGTGATATATTTTCATTAAGAAGTTGTAGCCCCTCAAACCAATTGCTCCTCAGAGGGAAGGGATTTTGTAAAACTCTCCAAAGGGAAACTACAGAGTGGATATTCATTAAATGTCCCCTGACAAACTAAGCAGAACCTCATTGTCACTGGGTGTAGGGCTCTTTCCTCAGGAATAAGTGATGAGATATTATGACAGAGGAAGAATGAAGGAGAGGCCTGCTTACTTGGGAAGCCCCGGTGATTTATCTTCCTTGATATCTGATGCTACAGGGGAATGTATCCACTTTTCTATCGTTTCTCTTTCACACTGTGTCTATCTGAAAATGAACCCTTGATTGACTTTCAGGAACCTGACATATTGGTAACTCCAGGCACAGTAAATGCCCAGATAAGTCAGAGCAACACAGGTCAATATTTGCAAGTGAATTAAGCTAAGATGGTTTTTTTCCCACAGCCAGGTTTGTTCCCCCCACAAGCATTCATTTCAAATAATCATTTGTCTGTTTTGCTCTGTCCTTGGCGTCAGCATGTATTATCTCAATTCCATAACTGCCTTTAACCAGAGTGATCTTATAATTTGTGATCCAAATCAAGACACTTCGGAAAAGTGCGGGAACAGTATTTTAGTTCTACCACAGCATTACTTTTTTTTTTTTTTTCCTCCAGGGTTATTGCTGGGCTCGGTGCCTGCACCATGAATCCATCGCTCCTGGAGGCCATTTTCCCCCCTTTTTGTTGCCCTTGTTGTTGTAGCCTCGTTGTGGTTATTATTATTGCTATTGTTGATGCTGTTCGTTGTTGGATAGGACAGAGAGAAATGGAGAGAGGAGGGGAGGACAGAGAGGGGGAGAGAAAGATAGACACCTGTAGACCTGCTTCACCACCTGTGAAGCGACTCCCCTGCAGGTGGGGAGCTGGGGGCTTGAACTAGGATCCTTACACCGGTCCCTGCACTCTGCACCACATGCGCTTAACCCACTGCACCACCGCCCGACCCCCCAGCATTATTTTTTAAAACTATTTTATTTATTTACTTAAAATGAGAGAGAGTGGGAGAGGGGGAAGAGGTACTGGGGATGGGACTTGGGACTTAAGAGCCTTGGGCATTTCTTTCTGATAGAGCAGAAAGAAATTGAGAGGAAAGTGGGAAATGGAGAGAATGAGAGATACCTGCAGCCTGCCCCACCTCTTATGAAATGCCCACCCCCCCACCCCACCCCCCACACACACACACACTTACACTGTAGTTGGGAGCTGGGTGTTTGACCCCAGGCCCTTGCACATGATAGCGTGTGTACTTTGCCAGGTATATCAACACCTGTCCATGGACATATTGAGTGTCTGTTTTATCTCTGGGGCCTTGAAAACTATAAAGTAAATAGTAACAAGAGACAAGAACTAGAGAAAACTTGGAACAGGAGTTCAGACTCATAAGTGACAACAGAATATAAAAACTCTGGAGTTTGTGGAAATGTTGGAAGAAATCTAGTGGATAAGAGACTGCCAATTTGACGTGACTCTCAAAAGACTGACCTCGGTTTAACTGAATTCTATATTTATATCCACATTGATAAAATTTGGCTTTGGAATGCAAATTTAGCCTTCAATTTTTTTTTTAATTAACTTTACTTGAAAAAATATATTTTGTCATCAGGATATAATTCTAATCTTAATCTGTGTACTTTATTGAACTTTCTGTTTATACTAGTCTCTTCACAATCACTTTATTTAATGGTCTGTATGTAAGCTGGATTTGTAGACAGTACAAATATGATAGAAGTAAATTACAAGTAGTATAATCAGGAAAGAAAATTGCCTTGGAATACAGTATGACAGAATTTAATAGAGATACAATGCCAAAGATTTTACTTTCACTGAAAAAAAATTATTTGTACATGGATGGACTAAGAAAGACCTGCTTGATAGTCCAAATAAAAAGAGACCTTGAGAAAATAGTTACATTTCAAGGAGCGTTTTACTCTGAATTTAGACCTACATTTTAATCCAGGCTCTGCGAATGAGAAACAGCTTCTTAATATTTCTAGGCCTCATGTATCTCTAAAATAAAATGGAGTGACAGCAAAAATCATCTATTTTGGAGGGTACTCAGAAAGTTGGCCGTTAGTACAAGCACAGGAAAAGTTATTAGACTGCAGCAAATTTTCGTTTTGCTTTGTCTTGCCTCTACTTGCTGGAGCTTAGTACCAGTTCTATGAATCCACTGCTTCTAGTGTTTTTGGTTTTTATTCGATAGGAGAGAGAGGAGGGGAAGATAGGAAGAGAGAAAGACACCTGCAGACCTGCTTCACAGCTTGTGAAACGACCCCCCTGCAGATGGGGAGCTGGTCCTTGCACTTTGTACTATGTGCACTTAACCCAGTGCACCACTGCCCGACCCCTAGATTTTAGTAAATTCTTAATGAGTCTTCAAGATAAACTCCCCTGATCCCTACCTCAAGTAGGGGTATCTGTGATCAACAGAATACGGTGGTGTTGATAGAACACACCTTCCAAGATTAGATAATAAAAAGCACTTCAACTTGACTTCACTCACCCAAAGACAAGTTGTGTCATGAACAGAGAAGCCCACTTCATAAGGAACTGAAGGACTAAACCAGCTAGTGAAGGAGCTTGGAGGTGATTATCCAGTGCCAATCAAATGGGCAGAATCTGCTGTTCAGCCAACAACTTGACTGCAGATTAATGAAAGAGTCTGAGCTGGAATCATTCACCTAAATCATTTCTGGAGGGACTGGGCAGTGACATACCAGGTAGAATACGCATATTACCATGAGCAAGGACCTTATTCAGCCCAGAGGCCTCCACTCACAGAGAGGAAGCTTCGTGAGCATTGGAGCAGAGCTGCAGGTGTCTGTCTCTCTCTCTCTCCCTCTCTGCCTGCCCTCTTCCCTCTCCCATTTCTCTACCTTTACCCAAAAGAAAGAAAAAATGGCAGCCAGGAGTGGTGGATTAGTGATACAGGTACAGAGTCACAGTGATAACCCTAGCAGCAATAACAACTATTTAAAAATAAATAAATAAATAAATCACTCCAAGGGGCTGGGTGGTAGTGAAGCAGGTTAAGCGCACATGACGCAAAGCCCAAGGGTCTGCACAAGGATTCTGGTTTGGACCTCCAGCTCCCCACCTGCAGGAGGGTTGCTTCACAAGCAGTGAAGCAGGTCTGCAGACGTCTGTCTTTCTCTCCTCTCTGTCTTCCCCATCTCTCTCCATTTCTCTCTGTCCTATCCAACAATGATGACCGCTATAACAACAATAACAACCACAACGAGGACAACAAAATGGGAAAAATAGCCTCCAGGATCAGTGGATTTGTAGTGCAGGCACCGAGCTCCAGCAATAACCCTAGAGGAAAATAAATAAATAAATAAATCACTTCTGGATTGCTAATTTTTAGAAACTGGAAAAAAAATTAATGTTTGTTGCTGTAAGTTGCTAAGTTGGGGGGTTGGGCCAGCAAGATGGTTCCTGCTTAGTCTGGGAGGAGACCCAAGTTGAGCCCTACTTCCATTACAGTGAGGGGAGTTTTAGTATTATCTTTCTCTCTTCCTATCTGAAAAAATTCCCAATGACAACAGTAACCAAAACATGGGGTCCAGATAATTTGTTAGGCAGCACCAGATAACTAATACAGCAGATGCTTAATAATCACTTGCCTGATTGTCCCTTAACCACAAATATAAACCATCAGTGACTCTAAAAAAATAATAATAAGCGAATTTAATGCAGCCTGTTAATTAGATCACTACTTATCTTTTTCTTAAAAAGTGGCATTCTTCATTCTACATCTCTGGACACTTTTTTAAGGATATCTTTGCATAGAGATTTTGACAAGCATAGAAGAGTGGTAGAATTTGAAATAGCATTTAAAAGTGGTAGGAAGGAACTCAATAGTACATTATTTCTTTATATTTGAAATGGTATCTCATTGTCTTTATTTTCTTATTTCTTTATTGGGGGATTAATGTTTTACAGTTGACAGTAAATACAGTAGTTTATACACGCATAACATTTCCCAATTCTTCACATAACAATACAACCCCCCACTAGGTCCTCTGTCATCATGTTCCAGGACCTGAACCCCCCCCCCCCCCTAGAGTCTTTTACTTTGGTGAAATTCACAAACTCCAGTCCAAGTTCTGCTGTGTGTTTTCTCTTCTGATCTTGTTTCTCAACTTCTGCCAATATTAAATCCAATCCACTGATGGTGAATCGAGCAGCTTCATCGACTGCTATATGTGTTATATGAGGATCATTTCTGGAACCATCCGTTCCACCCCGGTTCCATGGCTGCCAGTTCTTAGCAACATCGCCCCGCCAGATAATCGTCGGGATGCGGCATCATCTAAGTTCATTTCCCACGTCTACGCTCGACCGGACCTGCCAATATACGCGGATATCTTCGCCCACCCTGTCCAACGCTTGACGTCTCGTCACCCAGTCTGGTCCCCTACGCCTACACTGAACTTCTCTGTTCCAGACTCTTGGAAACAGAGTTGGCAGTCAGCTGAGGTCAAGAACAAACACCTCATCACAGACCCCTGCAAGCGTCAACCCGGCTTTGACCTAGCACGTTATGACTGGGCCCTCAATCGCTATCGAACAGGCCATGGCCGGTGCGCCGCTATGTTCCATCGCTGGGGAGCCAGAGACGACCCGAACTGCCCCTGCGGCTCCAGACAGACTATGACCCACATAGTCAACGACTGCCACCTCTCCAGATTCAAAGGAGGTCTTGAAACTTTACATCAGGCTCAACCTGACGCTGTTGACTGGCTATGGAAGAAGGGCAAACGCTAGAAGAAGAAGAACTTCTGCCAATGAGTGAAATCATCCCACATTCATCCTTTTCTTTCTGACTTATTTCACGTATCATGATTTCTTCAAGCTCCATCCATCCAAGATGGACTGAAAATGGTGAAATCACCATTTTTAATAGCTGAGTAGTATTCTTTTTTTTTAGTCTTTTTTTTTAACTTTTATTAACTTTTAAATAAATAAAACTCAGGTAGCTGAGTAGTATTCCATTGTGTATATAGACCACTACTTGCTCAGCCACTCATCTGTTGTTGGACACCTGGGTTGCTTCCAGGTTTTGGCGAATAATAGTACATTATTTCAATGACCCAAAGTGACCAGTGAAAGCATACAGCTTGCACATGTTGGTTCCAGGTTTCATCCCTGATACTACATATACCAGAATAGCACCTCTCATGACAAAGATAATTTTTATTGAGAGATTTATTTTTTAGTTTATTAGTGATTTAATATTGCTTTACAAGATAGCATGGGTATAATTCTGCACTGGTCCTACCACTAGAGATCTGAATCACCAATCCCTCCATTGGAAGTTCCCAAGGTTGCAGATGTGGGTTAACTATTATTTCTACAACTATCTGTCTACATTTATATATATTTGCCTGTCTTTTCTATGTTCCATCTTCCATTTCCAAGTCACACATACACCTATTACTACATCTAAATGTCCCTCCCACTTTCCCCTTCTCTCTCCCAGTTCCAATGGAGTTGAAGTTCAGAGCCCTCTGGTCATCTTCCCCTACCATTTCTCCCCTGCTTCTTCTTCTAGCGTTTGCCCTTCTTCCATAGCCAGTCAACAGCGTCAGGTTGAAAGCTTTCAGGAGCTGCTTATTGCTGGCTTTGAAAGTGACTGGGATCCATGTGGATTCAGTCGGCTAGGAAGGATCATCAGTTTCCCCAATGAATGGGTACTCACGGGATGCACCACGAGAAGGTCGATCCAATGCATCTCCCCTGCTGAGAATATGAGACAAAATTATTTTTGAGGTACAGAAGGTAGAAGTTATGGCTTCTGTATTTGTTTCTCTGCTGGACATGGACACTTTCAGTCTGTTTCTATCTTTCTCTAGTGGGCAGGGCTCTGGATAGGGGAGGTTCCAGGACACACTGGTGAGGTCGTCTGCCCAGAGAAGTCAGATGGAATCATAGTAGCATCTGCAACTTGGTGTCTGAGGCTGTGGTGCTTCTGCAGATGTCTCAGCTGTTGGTGGTGAGTTTTGTTAAGTTTGATAGTTGTAGGTATTTGTTGTTTTGGGGGAGACCAGTTCTGTTCCCTGTTACTCCATGACCATGCCTCCAACAAAAATAAATGTTAAAGACTTGAGATGTGCGGAGAGTCTTGCAAGAGTTAGAAACATGCCCATCCCAAAAGGGGAAAAGGAAGATAATGTACCTGTTGCTCTAAGAGTCCAACTGCCTGAATTGAGCAATGACGCTCAGATCAAGAAAGGTGTAATCAACTCAATATGCGAGCACTTCCTGACATTCAGAAATCTCCAACAGCAGAGGAATGTGTCCCCTGGAGCCATGCATCCTAGAGGGAGAGGGGCTAGAAGGCGCCAAGCTTGACCACCCCCTGTCACATTGGCACCAGTCTGACCTCTGGGCTGCCTGTTCCAATAGCTAGTCTCTGAGGCCAGGTTCTGCTCTAAGCACCTCTAAATCCTTCTGGAAACAGCAGATTTAATTAGTTTTTCTCACGCTCTTTTATTTTTATACTCCAATCCTATGGCCGTCTGTCATGTGTCTTCATGCTGGCTTATTAATTCAGTGTCACTATAGGCGAGCTCCACTTGCAGTACCTATCTGACCATTTTGTAGCTCCCATTCATTTTTTTTCATTGAATGAATGTATTTATAACAGCGCTAATTCTCATCGAGGTGCAGGTGTTTGGGTTTATTTTTCAAAAATGAGTATGAACATGAAATTACATGTGTTATAGATGAATTTATTAGCCCCTAGGTTTTTAAGTCATTTTTTTACATATTGATTTAATAATGATTGACAAGACCATAGGATAAGAGGGGTAATGATTGACAAGACCATAGGATAAGAGGGGTACGATTCCATGCCATTCATTCCTACCCACCCCCAGAGTTCCGCGTCCCATCCCCTCCATTGGAGGTTTTCTTATTCCTTATGCTTCTGGGAGCATGGACCCAGAATCATGATGGGGCGCCGGAAGTGGGAGGTCTGGCTCCTGTAATTGCTTCTCCACTGGACATGGGCGTTGACAGGTCAATCCCTACCCCCCAAGTTTCTATCTTTCCCTTACCCCTAAATTTATGTGCTGTGACCTCCAATGCCTCAGAATGAAACTAGGAACTTTACAGTCAGTGCTTTCCCAGAGTTGCCTTCTCTGCCTTCCAGGTACTGTTAGCTTCTCTGTTAAGTACCTCCATAGAAACCTGAACTTCTCCAAAGAATTGTAAACTCCTCTGTCTCTTTCCCTCCCTATTTCCCCCTCCTCTCTCAGTTTCTCACTGTCTTTACCCAATAACAAATAAAAGATTTAAAAAATAACAATAAAAAATTTTGAACTCTTGAAATTCATTATCCATTTGGTTCCTAGTAGACTATTAATACTCAGGTAACCTGTAATATCATTAATTCTATGTCTATCCGCAGTGCCTGTTGAGTGCCTGAGACTGACATTAAAGACACTCAGGTCTTGTCAATCATTATTAAGTCATTAATAATTAAGTCATTCATCT
This sequence comes from Erinaceus europaeus, assembly GCF_950295315.1. NCBI lineage: Eukaryota > Metazoa > Chordata > Mammalia > Eulipotyphla > Erinaceidae > Erinaceus > Erinaceus europaeus. Next base: position 81,752 of record NW_026647751.1, read on the forward strand.
CTGGCATTATGCTATTCCACTGCAGAATACTGTGCCCCAGTATGGTTCCGTAGCCCCCATGTCCACTTGGTCGATTCCAAATTATATTCCTCCATGAGGATCATTTCTGGAACCATCCGTTCCACCCTGGTTCCATGGCTGCCAGTTCTCAGCAACATCGCCCCGCCAGATATTTGTCGGGATGCGGCATCATCTAAGTTCATTTCCCACGTCTATGCTCGACCGGACCTGCCAATATACGCGGATATCTTCGCCCACCCTGTCCAACGCTTGACATCTCGTCACCCAATCTGGTCCCCTACGCCTACACTGAACTTCTCTGTTCCAGACTCTTGGAAACAGAGTTGTCAGTCAGCTGAGGTCAAGAACAAACACCTCATCACAGACCCCTGCAAGCGTCAACCCGGCTTTGACCTAGCACATTATGATTGGGCCCTCCTCAATCGCTATGGAACAGGCCATGGCCGGTGCGCCGCTATGTTCCATCGCTGGGGAGCCAGAGACAACCCGAACTGCCCCTGCGGCTCCAGACAGACTATGACCCACATAGTCAACGACTGCCACCTCTCCAGATTCAAAGGAGGTCTCGAAACTTTACATCAGGCTCAACCTGACGCTGTTGACTGGCTATGGAAGAAGGGCAAACGCTAGAAGAAGTCATTAATAAAAGTAAATAAATAAAAAGACACGTCAGTGCATTGATTGTCACTGATAGGTGAAATACAGGGAGGTTAACGGCATTGATTTTAGTCTGCCTAGCCCATATTTAGTAGCTATAAACAAGACCATGTAGTGCATGTTACCCCCTAGAAGTAGGCTTCCTGAATCGGTGTCCATCAGTGTCATCTAATTCTCCTCAAGTGGTCGAGTGTAGTGCTATCAACAAAGCAGCTTTGAGATTCTCCAAAGAAAAAAGGATGGTCCCTTCTGTGCTGTGGGGATGGTAGTAAAGGAGAAGAAGGTAGGGAAGAGGAAGCAGAAGAAAGAAGGACTGAGGCGTAGAAGGAAAAGGAACACAAGAAAATGATAGTGGTTTTCTACTTAAGAATCCAAATAATTGTATGGTGTGAAATGAAGAGAACAGCATCTGGGGGCCAGGTGGTGGCACATCATTGACGCACTTGGTTAAGCGCCCATATTATAGTGTGGAAGGACACAGGTTCAAGCCCCTGGTCCCCACCTGCAGGGGGAAAGCTTCACGAATGGTGAAGCAGGGCTGCAGGTGTCTTTTTGTCTTTTTCCCTCTCTGTCTCCCCCTCCTCTCAATTATTCTCTGTGTCTATCCAATAATAAAAAAGAGAGAAAACAGCATCTTTTCTGTTGTCTGTTAAAGGAATCATCTTCACTAAAATTTCAGTTTTCCAGGATACGTGGCTTTTCTAGGTCCAGAATAAGTCAGAATTTCCCTTTAATATAGTGTGCGCTCTCCTCATACTGTATATCAGCCTTAGTTCCAGTAGGCTGGGAACACGACAAGACACGTATTGCACAGATAGATTGAAGAGGAGAAGGATGATGATGACAGGTCGATAAGAATAATGACCTATAAGGGCCAGGTGGTGGCGCATCTGGTTAAGCACTCACATGACAGTGCACAAGGACCCGGGTTCAAGCTCCCAGTCCCCACCTGCAGGGAGCAAGCTTCATGAGTGGTGAAGCAGTGCTGCAGGTGTCTCTGTCTCTTTCCCTCTTTCTATCTCCCCTACTCCTCTCAGTTTCCCTAGTCAGCAATAAATAAATAAATACATTTTTTAAAAAAGAGTAATGACATACTTTTACCTATGGAAAGATGTAAGATAGAGATATTCAACCCTCATGGCCCATCTAGCCACATTTTCAAGATGTAATAAATATTTTACAGATACACCACTGATGGCAAAAAGCATGCAGAAGAAGACAAAACAATAGTACCAAAGCTAGCTGAGAGTGATCTGTTGACTTTAGAAGACCTCTTACTCAAGGCTATATACCCTTGATGCAGCTACAGTGCAGACGTCCCTTCACCTTCGCCTCTGTCTCCCAAACACACATATTATCTCGGGTAATAGTTATGATGATCCTATGAGTTAAGTGCTAGTAGCCATATTTTATGAAGTTAGTGCTCAGAACCAAAAAGATAAAATGACTTCTTCGAGATGAACAGTGTCAGTCAGAAGTTGTAAGTTGATCTGAGTGACTCTTTACCATTCCAGGTTTGACTTTTTTTTTTCTTAATTGGAGGGAATTAATGGTTTATAATTAACAATAAAATACAGTAGTTTGTACATGGTGTAACATTTTTCAGTTTTCCACATAACAGTCCAATCCCCTCTTGGTCCTCCTCTGCCATCATGTTTCAGGATCTGAACCCAGGCTTGACTTTAACATACTATTCCTAGAAATACCTTTTAGGCCTGTAACAGAGTAAAAAGTTTGAGATTTGGAGGACTACTCATTGTTTTGGGGTTGATAATTCTTAATCTCTACAAATAGTCCATCCTGCAACCTGACTAAAATAAAGGACTAGCGAAATGGCTGTTAGAAAAACAACCTTTTTTTTTTTTTTTCCCAGGCCCCAGAGACTCCAGATTCAATTTCTGATACCACCATATGCCAGTTAGCAAGATTCTGTTCTCTCCCTCTCACTCATATAAAAATAAATCAATCTTAAAATGGAGAGATAGTTCACTGGGTAAGGTGCCTGCATCACTGTGGGTACAGCCCAGGTTCAAGCCCCGGGACCATACGAGAATTGAGAACTGCTATAGCGATTGAGGCCAGCTTCCTTGCTCTTCTTTGTCTCTCTGTCTCCGCCACCTCCTCAGAGAAAGATGACCCAGAGTGTTAAAGATCTGGCTCCACATTAAATAAATAAATAAATAAATAGCCTTTATACATCTTTAAAAACAAAATCATGAAAGCTGGAGAGGGTTCTGTGCTTCAGTTCCTAATAAGGGATTTTAAATATAGTGGGTTATGTTCACACACAGATGCCCCAAAGGGTGCTAACACACCTTTGTTAAGGGCTGTCCCTCATGAACTCACTCACCTTGCTATTCAAATCCAGAAAACAGATAGTGGATGAATGATTCAGCCTCAGGATCATCCAAAAGGCGATTGTGAAGTTGGCAAGTTCTCAAGGGGGCATCACTTTGACGCAGAACCTAAAAGACTCAAAAAGAGACTAAGCTACTTCTTGGTTTTCGCTTGCTTTCTTTTTTATACCTCAGTAGGAACCTCAGCTTCAGCACAGTCTGAAATAGATTTGATTTTCTGCCACATAACCTTAGGATGACCCTGTGTTCAAAGCTGCATCCCAAATACATAGTTTAGGATATTCCTTCAAGATCACTGAAAACATATTAGACCGTAGTTTTCTTCCCAAAGTGCCTACAGTTTCTTATGTTCATTTAATATAGAAAAATGGTTTTAATAATCTCAGCAGCCTGGTCACTGACAGTATCCACAGATAAGCTTTTATGAATATAATTTTTCTTTATGGTCACAAAAAATCATGAAAACTTCATTTTTTTCGGTAACAAGTGGTGAAGTTCCTGAATCAAAAGATATATTGGTCTCAAGAGACTTGAGCTAAGGTTTTGCCCAGAAACTCTTTTAGAGTGAATCTAAAGCATGGCTTAGAGGAAAGAATTTCCCTTCTCATCTTTCCAGAAAATTCTCTTTGTTGACTGTGACTGGCCCAACTGGGTTCATAAGTACAAACTTGTATATACTCATAAGTACAAACTTGTCTATACTCAGTCCCATTCAAAGCATAGATTAAGAGTGGAAAGAAGACTGAAATAGGAAGAAGAATTAAAGTGAATATTATGTAAGTCAGTTTACAAAAGTATAAGTACCCCAAAATTTTCAAAATCTTTACATCTTCACAACTGAAGAAGACACTGTACTGTGTTGGTGAATAGGGCTAAAATAAAGACAGGCCCTCTTAGCAAAAAAAAAAAAAAAAAAAAAACATTAGTAGAGAAGGGACTTCCAGGGCATGGTTAGGGAGTAACAACAGACTCAATTTGCTCTGCCTGGTCAACTAGAAAAAACAATGAAAATCACCTGACAACTCAATTAAATACTACCAGGATTTCTTCAGCAACTCATTAAGCCACAGGTGAGTATAGACACGTGTGGCACGTGGACAGAAAAGGGGTGAGAGAGAGATTCACAGGACTAAACAGCCATAATTAGGGATAGATAGCTGGCATCAAATCGTGAAATGAGTAGTGGAGACGCACCACTTCCAGGCCCTAGTTAAAGGAACTATACCTGTCAAAAAAAAAAAAAAATCTAAAAATTCAGTCTTACAACTAGACTTCTTAAGTTTCCAATGCTGTTACCCCACAGAGGCTGAAACAACAGGAAGGGAGACCCTATATTGATATTAAAACACTAAAGCAGCATGGTGACTTAGAATAAAGTTTCTCCTTTCCCCCACAATGTGATTTCTTAAGTAACTCATTTAGCTACAAGTAGGTACAGGCAAGCCAACAGGAGTGAGGGAAAAGGTCTCAGAACTTAAGAAGCCATGCTCAGTTACAGTTGGTGTCATTTTGGTACTTACAAAACAGAGTTCATCATTGAGAAAGGGAGGGAGGGCATTTTGGAGACCATAAATTTTGCTTTTTCTTTGAACACTAAGGAGAAATGACTTCTTCAAAGATGTAACTTCCTCAAAGGCTAAAACAGCAGCAGGGAGACCCTATAGTGACCTCAAAGACAATAAACCATCTTGGATAAAATCTCAGGATAAAATCTCCGCTGACCCATCAAGAAATTGAACACTTCAGATACAGCGCCTCCTGCTGGCACAACAGTGAAAGCCACACTAAATGCAAAACTGAGAAATACACCGACAGCAGTGATAGAAATTCCAAATGACCAGATAGATGCAGATCTAGCAAAAAAAAAAAAAAAAAAAAAGCAGAGATAGAGTTCAGAAAACTCCTAATAAAGTCATCAAGAAACTAAGCTCGGAGTCAGGCGGTAGCGCAGTGGGTTAAGCGCACGTGGTGCAAAGTGCAAGGACCGGTATAAGGATTCCAGTTCTAGCCCGGGGCTCCCCGCCTTCAGGGGAGTTGCTTCACAGGCGGTGAAGCAGGTCTGCAGGTGTCTCTCTCTCTCCCTCTCTGTCTTCCCCTCCTCTCTCCATTTCTCTGTGTCCTATCCAACAATGACACCAATAACCACAACAATAATAACTACAACAATAAGTAAATATTTTTAAAAAGATAGATCTTAAAAAAAAAGAAACTAAAGATTCAAGAACTCAGCAATCATTTTACCAAGGAATTACAAGGTGGGGGTGGGAGAGACTCCAAATAGAACTACAAAGTCTAAAGGAAGCCTTGAATGCAGTTCATTTTGAGGGAAGAGGCCTCAAAGACAGACTTAATCAGGCGGAGGTGGGAGTACCAACAGTAGAAGACACAGCCACCATGTTCTGTGAATTTAAAATTCATGGGTGGTGAACGTTATGAACATCTCTATGCAAACAAATTGGACAACCTAGAAGAAATGGATGCATTTCTAGAATCAGACCACCTGCAAAGCCAAGAGGAAGAAGATTAAACAAGTCAATGACTAGTACAGAAATTGAATCAACCATCAAAAATCTTCCCAAGAATAAAAGCCCAGGCCCAGATGACTTTACTACCAAATGATAGACTTTCAAAGAAGAACTAATTTAAGGTCTCCTCAAAATATTCCAGAAAAGAAGGGCAAACACATTCTATTGGCGGACATCACTTTGATCCCCAAAGCAGGAAGGGGCTCCACCAGAAAAGAACTGTAAATCCTAGATCCCTGATGAACATTGATGCAAAGCCCGAACAAGGTCTTGACAAAATGAATACAACAACATGTCAAGAGAATAATTGATCAAGACCAAGTGGAATTCATCCCTGGGAAACAGGCATGGTTCAACATCTGCAAATCAAGAAGAAAGGGTTATGCTCAGATGAGAAGCTGCCTAAACTACCAAAACCCTGAGCCCCACCATCTTGCTATGAGATATTGTTTTCAGTTTCTACAAATGGTGCAGATATTTCTTTCTCTCCTTCCCTCTTTCTGTCTCCTCTGTCCCTCTCAGTTTCTCTCTGTCTCTATCCAATAATGAATAAATAAAAACATTAAAAAGTAATTAGATTAAAAAAGAAAAACCCCAACCTCATTAATACATGGGGAGATACAGTGAAATATGCTGAAATGATTGGCAAGGGCACAGGAACAGATACATGTATCTACTGGAAGCTGGAGGTGTAAATTGTCCTAGTTTTTCTGGATGTTAATTTGACAGTAGTAAGATACAAATATACATAGCTTCATTGCAATATTTCTACTTGTAGTTTTTTATTTTTTTGAAATATCTTTATTTACTTATTGGGTAGAGACAGCCAGAAATTGATAGGGAAAAGGGTGATAGAGAGGGAGAGAGACAGAGACCCCTGCAGCCCTGATTCACCACTTGCAAAGCTCTCCCCTGCAGGTGGGGACTGGGGACTTGAACCCAAGTCCTTGCACATTGTAGCATGTGCACTCAGCCAGGTGCGCCACCACTGAGCCCCACTTGTAGATTTCTATACTAGCAAAATCCCCAAAAAGAACCTGAGCACTGATGACCATTGTAACTATCAGTAAAGCCCTGGTTCCTGCATTAAAAGTTTGGAGAACAACCTAGACGTTAAGATGTACCGATCTCTAAGAAGCATTGTGACGTGTCAATCAATAAACAAATTGCAGAACAATTTGTACAGAATGTTCCTAGGGGCCCATGACTTTAGTGATCTTGGCTTGAACTTGACAGCTAACATGGAGGTGGACAAGAAATATTGTTTTGGATGATGGTTTCAGAGTATAAAACTTGAAAATTGGGTTATGGCAAAGAGCAGCTCCCAAACTTGAACAAATACACACACACACACACACACACACCACACACACACCACACACACACACACACACCACACACACACCACACACACACACACACACCACACACACCACACACACCACACACACACACACACCACACACACACACACACACACACACACACACACCACACACACCACACACACACACACGCACGCACGCACACACAATTAACTGCTCAGGTCCATGGTTTTTCCTATTTAGCATAGGAGCCTATGTAAACTCCATGTCCCCTTGAGTCTGAGTTCATAGTCCAGGGTCACTGTAATCATGCTGATAACATTTGTAGGCTGCACTCATTTCAGGACCCGTCTTCCTCAAGTGGCAGAGTAGGATGACCCAGCCAGCCTTCAGAGAATGGGACATCCTTATCATTCTTAGTTTATAGTCAGGGTAAAGTCCTGGAGAGGCTGGGGACATTTTTTCATCCACGTGGGGAGACATCGAGATGGGGGAGACTTTCTCTGACCATCATGGTTCTTTCATGTGGTGCAGGTGCCAAGCCTGAGTTAACTATAAGGCAAAGCACAGAACTTACCCAGTGAGCTATCATTCCATTTCATTGTTTGTATTTTTAAATATCTTTTTAATGTCTTGCAAATTTTTTTCTTTCTTTTTTTAATATTTATTTATTCCCTTTTGTTTCCCTTGTTTTTTATCGTAGTTATTATTGTTGTTACTGATGTCGTCGTTAGATAGGAGAGAGGAGGGGAAGACAGAGGGGGAGAGAAAGAAAGACACCTGCAGACCTGCTTCACCGCCTGTGAAGCGACTCCCCTGCAGGTGGGGAGCCGGAGGCTGGAACCGGGATCCTTCTGCCAGTCCTTGCACATTGCTCTATGTATGCTTAACCTGCTGCACTACGGCCCGACTCCCATGTCTTGCTAATTTTATGAGAGAGAGGGAGAAAGAGAGAGGACCAGAGTGTCATTCATGTCTGGCTTATGGTGGAATAGGCACTGAACTTGGGGCTTCTTGGTACCCCCGGCATACAAATCCTATGTTCTAACACTGCAAGATTTCCTCATTCCTTCCCTTATCTTTCTTTCTTTTCTTTCTTTTTTTTTACTTCTCACAGTTTATACTTGGTCCCTCAGTGTTTTACTGGACTAAGAAACCAAACTTTCTTGCTATTTCTTCCATAAATAGTTGAAGTTTATTCTGACCTGGCAGTAACTCTATGGAGTGCCCCCTGATTAATCAGTTTCTTAATGCCAACAAAGAAAGTACTCAGGTCAACTCATATTTTGATATCACTGTGACTAATACGTTTAATAAGATCAAGAGCCACTTTTATAATGAATCTTCTAGGACATTTCCTTGGAGCCAACTCAAGCTGTGGATTTGCCATATCATCAGGGTTGTGGGTGATGTACTTTTTAGAAGAAGGCGGTAAATCTTGGCTTGCTTTCTGTTGAAAGGCATGATTTTATTTCTCAATCTGCACATCTTGTGACCAGTGCTGAGCAATGATGAGAATCAATCATTAAAAAATCCTAATTTTAAGTTAAATTAACTAGAGTATAAAATCTCATTGGAGTAAATTTTTAAACTAAGTTGTCAACAAAATTTCATCAGCCAGGCATGACTGTGATCTGTAAGCAGTGGCTTTATTGTCCTAAAATATCCACAGAAGATTTATAAAGACACAGAAGAAAATGCCAGGGGTCAGGTGGTGGCACACCTGGTTAAAGGTACGTAGTACTATGCATAAAGATCTGGGTTCAAGCCCCTGCTCCCCACCTGTAGGGGGGATAGTTCACAAGCAGTGAAGCAGGTCTGCAGGTATCTTTCTCTCTCACTCACTATCTCCCCCTCATTTCTCAATTTCTCTCTATCATGTCCAATAAAATGGGAAAAAATGGCTGTCAGGAGCAGTGGATTCATAGTGCAGGCACTGAGCCCCAGCAATAACCCTGAGGCAAAATAAGTAAGTTAATTAAAGATTACTCCAATGTATAAATCATAATATGAGTGTTGAATGAAAACATTTTTTAATTTGTATTTACTTTTTTTTTTCTGCCTCCAGAGTTATTGCTGGAGCTCGGTGCCTGCGCTACGAATCCACTGCTCCTGGAGGCTATTTTTCCCATTTTGTTGTCCTTGTTGTGGTTGTTACTGTTGCCATAGCTGTCATCATTGTTGGATAGGACAGAGAGAAATGGAGAGGAGAGGGCAAGACAGAGAGGAGGAGAGAAAGACACTTGCATACCTGCTTCACCTCCTTCAAAGTGAATCCTCTGCAGGTGGGGAGCCGCCGGGGGCTCGAACCGGGATCCTTAATGCTGGCCCTTGCACTTTGCACCATATGCACTTAACCCACTCCCAGCCTCCTGTATTTACTTTTTTCAACATTTTATTAGTGATTTAATAATGATTAACAAGATTGCAAGATAACAGGGGTACAATTCCACACAGTTCCCACCACCAGAGTTCCATGTCCCACCCCTGCATTGGGTGGTTCCTTATTCTTTATCCCTGTGGGAGTGTGGACCCAAATTCTTTATGGGGTGCAGAAAGTGGGAGGTCTGACTTCTGTAATTATGTCTCTGCTTGACATGGATGTTGGCTGGTCAATCCACGCTCTTAGCTTTTTATGAGAGAGACCAGAGCACTTCTCAGCTCTGCCATAAATTGGTGCTGGGTGTTGAACCTGCAACCTCGAAGACCTCACACATCCAAGTGTTGTGCTCGTACAAGCTTATTCATCTCCCTCGTCCTTGGCAAAATCGTTTTGCAGTGGTTTTGAGGAATGTACCTGTGGCATGTTTTTTGTTTCAGCTTATTAAAAGAAGTGGATGTGTCTAGGGTTTTTCTGTTTACAAATTCTAAGCTTGTAGGTTGACTACCCTGTTTCATTCTTATGTACATATTGTTGCCAAGGATAATGACTTAGTACATTCAGAGTAGGAATGTTCTCCAGTATTATCCTTGGGACAATGTGTGATCTAGTAAAACCCTGACTCTTTGTGTCTTCAAGTATTTCATAAATAAGTAGACTGAATCAAAGAAAATAGAGCTAGAGGAATCCTAGAAAATAGTAAGGGTTACCACAGAAAAATTTACATACTTTTCTTACTATACAACTGGCTTGGCCACTATAAGATGGCAGAAGGGACCAGAACTACATCCTAAAATGCCATGCAACTCCATGTTTCCGTAGCAGCAGCGGGCTCTGAGAGACCCAGAGCACCCTTGAAGAGGATCCATGTACATGGTCCAGAGAACAGCTCCAGAGAAGATCCAGGTATCAACCCTCAGTCATGTGAGTGAGGAAGCCCAACTATACATTTTCTTTTATTTAATAGTGGAATTTCTGGACCACCTGGCAGCCCTATATTCAATTTTTTTTGAGAAATCACCATTCTCATCATGACCATTATGATGAGTCTCTTTGGGAGGTAAGAGGGTGAGGACACAGAACTTTGGTGATGGGAGGTATGGAACTATACCCTATATTCCTACAATCTTGTAACCCACTATAATCACACACACACACATACACACACACACACACACACCCTATATTCCTACAATCTTGTAACCCACTATAATCACACACACACACCCTATACTCTTATAATCTTGTAACCCACTATAATCACACACACACACACATACACACACACACCCTATATTCCTACAATCTTGTAACCCACTATAATCACACACACACACACACACACACACATACACACACACACACCCTATACTCCTACAATCTTGTAACCCACTATAATCACACACACACACACACACCCTATACTCCTACAATCTTGTAACCCACTATAATCACACACACACACACACACACACCCTATATTCCTAGTCTTGTAACCTACTATAATCACACACACACCCTATACTCCTACAATCTTGTAACCCACTATAATCACACACACACACACACACACACACACACGCACACACACACCCTATATTCCTACAATCTTGTAACCCACTATAATCACACACACATACCCTGTACTCCTACAATCTTGTAACCCACTATAATCACACACACACACACACACACACCCTATATTCCTACAATGTTGTAACCCACTATAATCACACACACACACACACCCTATATTCCTACAATCTTGTAACCCACTATAATCACACACATGCACACACACACACACACACACCCTATATTCCTACAATCTTGTAACCCACTATAATCACACACACACACCCTATATTCCTACAATCTTGTAACCCACTATAATCACACACACATACCCTGTACTCCTACAATCTTGTAACCCACTATAATCACACACACACACACCCTATATTCCTACAATCTTGTAACCCACTATAATCACACACACACACACACACACACACCCTATATTCCTACAATCTTGTAACCCACTATAATCACACACATGCACACACACACACACACACACACACCCTATATTCCTACAATCTTGTAACCCACTATAAGCACACACACACACACACACACACACCCCTCAGAACAATTTTAATGCAACTCAACACTGATGTATGTGCTGAGTTTTATAATAAACATGATTTTATAAATGTCACAAAGTATTAAGATTAATTAGAGAATTAAAAAAAGAAATTGGGAGTCAGGCGATAGTGCAGTGGGTTAAGCACACGTGGCGCTAAGCGCACATGGCGCAAAGCACAAGGACCCACGTAAGGATCCCAGTTCGAGCCCCGGCTCCCCACCTGCAGGGGTGTCACTTCACAGGTGGTGAAGCAGGTCTGCAGGTGTCTATCTTTCTCTCCATTCTCCTCTCTCCATTTCTCTCTGTCCTATCCAACAACGACATCAATAATAACTACAACAATAAAACAACAAGGACAACAAAAGGGAATAAATAAATAAATATTAAAAGAGAAATTACCACTCTGTCTTCCTCAGTGGCTACACTGCTATATATTCCCACCAGCAAAGCACAAGTATTTCAATTTCTCTATATCCTCGCCAATCCTCATTATTTTATGATTATTTTTATTTCCCTTTATTTATTGTAACCATGCAAATGGAGATAAAGTGATATGTCATTGTGGCTTTGGTTTTTATTTTCCCTATTGAGTGGTACTAAATTTGAGGATTGTTGGTTACAGAAACAGATAACCAGAATAATAATCACATTTCTCTTGAGCATTGCCTGTAGGGTAAAAGCTTATTTTAGTCCTCTTGGAGTAGTCTCAATCTTGTGATCATCATATTCCTTAGCAGATGATAGAAACTCTTGCCCCTGTCTCCAAAAGAATGCTTAAATGCAGTCTTTCCCTCCATTTCTGCTACTGTAGCTCAGTTCTCTGTGACTTTTGACATTGATTCAGTCTGTCCATACAGAAATATCTTGTCAGTACTGACTTCCAATTTTATGGTTTTGCAAGACCTGGGGAAAAATCAGTCAAGAAATTGAAAAGTGGACCTGCTATTTTATTTCTGTGGTCATAAAAGTGAGCATTCAGTAAGGAGACTACATTTTCAAGGAAATCCATTGAGGCCAAGGGCGGAATCCTTTTGAAGGGAATCGAAAGCCAAGGTCAGTATTTTTAGGAATAGAACTAGGAACTTTATGGAAAGAAGTTATCTGTCTCTAGCATGTCTGGCTCACAAATGTGTGTCTGTGGTCATGTTTGCTGATAACAGTTCTTAGCAACAAAGCAAGAAGCAATAGATTCACACACACGGTATACTTGATACAAAGCTCATGAGCAAAATTTTGAAGAAATAAGTTGTAGGAGCCACATAAACCCTTTGTTCAGCAATTTCAACACATTCCTAGTGATATTCACCTTGCTAGGACATCCAATCATGATGTTTTTGAACACTACCGAACCGTACTCTCTTTTTTCAGAGTCTGAATGTTTGCTTTTACTTAACTGTTTCTGTAAACGTTTTAACAGAAGATATTCAAAGATCGGAAAGTTATTGGGCAGTACTTCTTGGGAGACTAAAAGTTGGTGAGAAATCTGAATGAGTAGAGTAATCAATGTAAGTTATAAATTTGGATAGCAGACCCCAAATCATGACATATTATTATTTTTAGTCCGTGAAAGGAATAAGCTTGTGTAAAAAAGCAACTATTTCATCA